>NC_137140.1:14307183-14439683 GCF_949319135.1 Squalius cephalus | reverse complement strand
CAGTAATGAGAAAACAAGTTGCTGTGAGATGCGCAGTGGTTCTGCTGTGATCTTTGTTTAACTATTTTTGCTGCTGAAACAGAAAAAAAACAGTCAATATTGCATCTAAAATGTAAGTGACTTAATTGTAACTGTTTATTAACCTGTTGTATGAAATCAATGTCACAGTTTCAATCGTGATTGTATTCAGGAAATAGTTGCCTACTCGTCAAGTGAGGTTGCTTAACTCTATCATATGTTATAAAATATATAAAAACTCCATATTTGTAATTTTTATAGTCAGTATGTTGTTAACTGGTTTGCTTTTTTGTGTGCTGCGCTCATTTGTTTACAATTCTCCTGGAGAAGCAGCATGAGCCTCAGCAGTGCAACCTTGTTACCATTGATCAGTAATACATTCATATTTAACTGCTGATTGCAACTTAAAATGAATGTAATGAAATTTTAATAATCTCTCGTTTTAGTGACTCCCAAGTTATTTTTTTGTTATTGACGTTCTAATCAGGCTATACTCTGGTCGGGCAAGTAAAATTTTCTTTCAGGTAGGCCTATTGTATTTATATATAAATATATTAGGGATGTGACTGTGATAAAATTTTCCCACCGGTTAATCGACGTGTGACACCGCTGAGGGCTTTTAAATCGCTAACTATAGTATACTATATACTAGTAAAATACAGACGTCCGCACAGACATTGATAATGGTGCGGAGTAGAGCGAGCATTTTCAATGTATTCCTATGGATGTAGGAATTAACTAAAACATTTTATTTATGTTTTTGTGTCCACTGTTCAACCGCAACCGCGTCACACACACACACACACATTCCAGAATTGCAATCTTGACATCGCAGCCTGTTCATTATAGCCCTAATACAATATAATAATAAAAATAGTCAACCTAACATAAACGAATTACACTGCTCTGTTTAAATAGTCAGTAGTACAATTTGTACCATTCACAGAAAGCAAAGCTCCACTGTGATGTTTCCAAGCACATTTTTGCGCGTGTGAAGAGGATGATTTTTTCCATCGATATTGGAACACGAGTGAAGTACAAAGCCTATAATAAAGAATAGTTTAGCATCCAAATACATCGCAAATATTGAAACATTTTGATTCTAATGAGAGGGTTACGTGAGACCAACACTGCTTACTTTCGTTTTTATTTTGACATTAAATTTAAAGGATTTGTTGTGGAATATTTTGAGTGTATCATAAAATCAGAATAAGGTAAGACAAGTAATATTTTCTGTCTTATATATATATACACGTGTATATATATATATATATACGTGTGTATATATATATATATATATATATATATATATATATATATATATATGTATATGTGTGTGTGTGTGTGTGTGTGTGTATATATATATATATATATATATATATATATATATATATATATAAATATAAATATAGCTGCGAGCAGCGATGGAGGGCCAAAGCCGGCGGCACCGCCATCCCCGGTGCCTTTAGGTAACTAAAGGCTCCGGGGTTGCGGTGCCACCGGCTTGGGCCCGTAATCGCTGCTCGCAGCTATATTTATTATTATTATTATTATTATTTTGTCAACCTTTCGGGCACTTTTGGGGCCCTTAACATGCTCGAAAACTCTTGAAATTTTGCAGACAGGTCAGAACCCGCGGCCATCAGGGCCAGGCTGAAGCTGGTACCCGGGCGTGGCAGGGGGCCTCGACAGCGCCCCCTGGAACGGGATCCGAACACTTGTCCATAAATCAGACACGCTTGCATGTAATAATATGAAACTCGGTACACATATAGACCTCATCGGGCCGAACAACTTTCGTGCTCTAAGTTTTACGCCAGACCAACAGGAAGTCAGCTATTATGGGTTGTTTGGAAACGCATGCTGTGGAATTTGATGTACTCCTCCTAGGAAATTCATCCATTCGCCTCCAAACTCGGTCGGCATGAAGTCAAGACATTGAGGATGCTAAATTGCGGACGGATTTTTGATATCTCGAACGGTTTGGCCGTGGCAAGGAAACGAATTTATGGCGAATAATTCAAACAGGAAGTGTGTTATAACTTCTGCATACATTAACTGATCTTGATGAAACTTCAGCAGTGTGTTAGTTGTAAGAGGCCGATCACATGGATGTGACATTTGTGAGTCAAAGTTATAGCGCCACCAACTGGCAACAGGAAGTGTGTCACTTTCAAAATGCTTTGAAATCACACTCTTATTTTTACCCGATTTGCTTAAAACTTTATGTGTATAATGTAGACACACGGCAGATGTAGACCTGTGAAAGGATTATTGATATCTTAGATACTGTTGCCGTGGCAACGCATTAAACTTTAATATTCTTTTCGGATGCTTTTGAGACTCTTCACATGCTTGAAAATGCATGAAACTCGACAGACACATCACATTTATTATCCAGTAGACATGTGCAAAGTTTCAGAAACGGGCGTGATGAAATGGCTCAGTAGCGCCACCTTTAGTCAAAAATGGGGGCTTAGTTTTTCCTAGAATCACTAAACTTGGTAGGTGTATTGTTCTCATCAAGCCGGACAACTTTCTAATTTACAGTCATAACCTCAGACCACCAGGAAGAGAGATATTTTGGTTTGAATGTGGATTTTCTGAATAATTTTCTCTCCCTCTCTGTGTGTCTCTGTGTGTGTGAGGGGAGGGGGGGATTTGACTATTGCTTTTATATTGTTAATCAAGGTTTCAGGGGCTTTTGGGGTCCTTAACGTGCTCAAAAACTCTTGAAACTTTGCACACAAGTCAGAACCCCCTGCCATCAGGGACGGGCTGAAGCTGGTACCCGGGCGTGGCTGGGGGGCTCAACAGCGCCCCCTTGAATGGTGTCCCAAAACTTGGTCCATAGATCAAACAGGCTTGCATGAATTAATATGAAACTCGGTACACATATAGATCTCATCGGGCCGAACAACTTTCCCCCGGTCAACTTTTACACCAGCCCAACAGGAAGTCGGCTATTATGGGTTGTTTGGAAAACGCTTGCTGTGGAATGCGAAGTACTCCTCCTAGAGAATTCATCCAATCCCCACCAAACTCGGTGTGCATGAAGTCAAGACATTGAGGATTCTAAATTGCGGACGGATTTTTGATATCTCGAACGGTTTGGCCGTGGCGAGGAAACGAATTTATGGCGAGAAAAGAGAAACACGAAGTAGAATAACTTATGCATACATTAACTGATCTTGATGAAACTTCAGCAGTGTGTTCGTAGTAAGAGGCCGATCAGATGGATGTAACTATTGTGAGTCAAAGTTATAGCGCCACCAACTGGCAGCAGGAAGTGTGTCACTTTCAACATGCTTTTGACAAAAGTGGGCGGGTTAGTTTTAACTACAGTAAAAAAAAAAAAAAAGTTTGTATATTGTACTCATCAAGCCGGACAACTTTCTAATTTACATTCATTAGCTCCGGCCATCTGGAAGTCAGATATTTTTGTCTGAATGTGGATTTTTTGGATATTTCAGACTCTGAGTTTTTAGTTACTCCTCCTTATACATAGGGCTATACTGCCCTCTTGTGTTCAAAATCAGGTAGGCCTATTGTATCTATATAAAAATATACTAGGTAATATGTGACTTTGAGAATATTTTACCACCGGTTAATCGACGTGTGACACCACTGGGGGCTTTTGAATCGCCAACTTAAAAACGAAAGTAAAATATGTTCGTCCGCACTGACATTGATAATGGTTGAGCAAGCATTTCAAATGAATTCCTATGGAAGTAGGAATTAACTGAAAAACATTCCTCGCTCGTTCCTCGCCGTGGACGCGCACCGTTATGAATGCCCGTGCAGCCGTGAGCATTTTAGTTTAATTTTAAAATTAGCGCCTTTCGGGGGGTGGATTGCTTGAAATTATTTTACAAAAGCACAATGTTGTGTTTTATTGCGACTGTACACAAATATAAGTTAACACTTTGCAGTTTGAATGTCGTCCTGTATAATGACGGAGTATGTTTTTATGTGTCCACTCTTCAATCGCGCCCACGCCACACACACACACACACACACACGGTTTACTATCTTTGTGGGGACTCTCCATAGACTTAATGGTTTTTATACTGTACAAACTGTATATTCTATCTCCTCACACTAACCCTACCCCTAAACCTACCTATCCCAGAAAACCTTTCTGCATTTTTACATTTCCAAAAAAACTCATTCTGTATGATTTATAAGCTTGTTTACCCATGGGGACCTCTATTTAGGTCCCCACTGTGACACGAGTCCCCATGAGTCTGTGTGCATTCAGGTTGAAGTCCCCACCGGGATAGAAAAACATGAACACACATACACACACACACACACACACAAACACACATTCCAGCATTGCAATCTTGACATCGCAGCCTGTTCATTATAGCCTTAATAAAATATAATAATAAAATAGTTAACCTAACATATAAAAATTACACTGCTCTAAATAATCAGTAGTAAAATTCGTACATTCACAGTAAGCACCGCTCCACTGTGATGTTTCAAGCACATTTTTGCGCGTGTGAAGAGGATGATTTTTTCCGTCGATATTGGAACACGAGTGAAGAACAAAGCCTATAATAAAGAATAGTTTAGCATCCAAATACATCGCAAATGCTGAAACATTTTGATTCTAATGAGAGGGTTACGTGAGCCCAACAGTGCTTACTTTCGTTTTTATTTTTACATTAAATTTAAAAGATTTGTTGTGGAATATTTTGAGTGTATCATAAAATCAGAATAAGGTAATAAGGTTTCTGTCTTTTATATATATATATATATATATATATATATATATATATATATATATATATATATATATATATAATATATTTATATATATATATATATATATATATATATTATATATTTATATATATATATATATATATATATATATATATATATATATATATATATATATATAAATATAGCTGCGAGCAGCGATGAAGGGCCAAAGCCGGTGGCACCGCCACCCCGGTGCCTTTAGGTAACTAAAGGCACAAGGGTTGCGGTGCCACCGGCTTGGGCCCGTAATCGCTGCTCGCAGCTATATTTAGGGCCCGAGCACCGATGGTGTGAGGACCCTCTTGGAATTGCTCTGTTTATTATTATTAGGGCCCGAGCACCGATGGTGTGAGGACCCTCTTGGAATTGCTCTGTTTATTAGGGCCCGAGCACCGATGGTGTGAGGACCCTCTTGGAATTGCTCTGTTTATTATTATTAGGGCCCGAGCACCGATGGTGTGAGGACCCTCTTGGAATTGCTCTGTTTATTATTATTATTATTATTCTTCTCCGCATTGAATTGCATTTTTGAGGGCCTAAACATGCGCGAAAACTCACGAAACTTTGCACACGCGTCAGAACTGGCGAAAATTTACATCTGATATAGGTTTCAGAATTGGACGGGGCAAAATGGCTCGATAGCGCCACCTATAAAAGTTCAACGGAGTGCGCCTCCTGCAACGTTCCACGTACGTGCACGAAATTCGGTACATACGTGTAATGACCTAATACCTACAAAAAAGTCTCTTGGAGCATAGCCCTAAACACAACAGGAAGTCAGCCATTTTGAACTTCCTCTCAGATTTTTGTGCAGTTTTTGCCATTTTCAGGCCTCGTACTTTAACGAACTCCTCCTACAGTTTTAATCTGATCATCTTCAAATTTGGTGAGTGTAATCTTAAGGCCTTTGCGACGTTAAATTGCGAAGATCTTGAGTTTTCGTCGAAGGGCGGGTCCTCGGCGGCCTTACAAATTTCGATGTTTCGCCATGAAACAGGAAGTTGCTGTAACTCAGGCATGGAATGTCCAATCTCCCCCAAACTTCACACGTTTGATAAGAGTTCTGTCCTGAACACATGGCCATGCTCATATTCAGTTATAGTCATAGCGCCACCTGCTGGCAACAGGAAGTGACATGTTTAACACTGTTATGGACTCCTAATAACATATAAAAAAGTGCCAGCAAGTGCGAAACATGCTAACAACATACTAGAAGCATGCTAAAACATGCTAGCAAACTCTTAGCTAAGTGCTAAAGCATGCTATTATTGCAATTAAATAGGAATTTGCTGTAACTCAGGCATGGAATGTCCAATCTGCCCCAAACTTCACACTTTTGATAAGCGTTCTGTCCTGAACACATCTACATGATAATATTCAGTTATAGTAATAGCGCCACCTACTGGCAACAGGAAGTGTCATGTTTAACACGTTGATGCCATTCTAGCAACATGTTAAAAATGCCATTGAGGTCTAAACATGCTAGAAACATGTTAAAACATGCTAGCAATACTTAGCTAAGTGCTAAAGCATGCTAATTCAATGAAACAGGATGTTGTTGTTACTCAAGAAGGCAATGTCCAATATGCGCCAAACTTCACACTTTTAATAAACGTTCTGTCCTGAACACATGACCATGCTCATATTCAGTTACAGTCATAGTGCCACCTGCTGGCAACAGGAAGTGACATGTTAAACACTGTTGTGGACATATAAAAACATATAAAAAAAAGTGCCAGCAAGTGCTAAACATGCTAACAACATACTAGAAACATGCTAAAACATGCTAGCAAACACTTAGCTAAGTGCTAAAGCATGCTATTGCTGCAATTAAATAGGAATTTGCTGTAACACAGGCATGGAATGTCCAATCTGCCCCAAACTTCACACGTTTGATAAGAGTCATGGCCTGAACACATCTACATGAGAATATTCAGTTATAGTAATAGCGCCACCTGCTGTCAACAGGAAGTGACATGTTTAACACTGTTGTGGTCTCCTAATAACATATATAAAAGAGCCAGCAAGTGCTAAACAGGTTAGCAACATACTAGAAACATGCTAGCAAACACTTAGCTAAGTGATAAAGCATGCTATTACTGCAATTAAATAGGAATTTGCTGTAACTCAGGCATGGAACGTCCAATCTGCCCCAAACTTCACATGTTTGATAAGAATCATGGCCTGAACGCATGCCTATGCTCAAATTCAGTTATAGTAATAGCGCCACCTACTGGCAACAGGAAGTGACATGTTTAACACGTTGATGCCGTTCTAGCAACATGTTAAAAATGCCATTGAGTTCTAAACATGCTAGAAACATATTAAAACATGCTAGCAATACTTAGCTAAGTGCTAAAGCATGCTAATTCAATGAAACAGGACTTTGTTGTTACTCAAGAAGGCAATGTACAATCTACCCCAAACGTCACACGTTTGATAAGAGTTATCTCTTGAACACATGTCCATGCTCATATTTAGTTATAGTCATAGCGCCACCTGCTGGCAACAGGAAGTGACGTTTAACACTGTTCTTGACTCCTAATAACATATAAAAAAATGCCAGTAGGTGCTAAACATCCTACCAACATACTAGAGACATGCTAAAACATAATAGCAAACACTTAGCTAAGTGCTAAAGAATGATATTACTGCAATTAAATATGAATTTGCTGTAACTCAGGCATGGAATGTCCAATCTGCCCCAAACTTCACACTTTTGATAAGCGTTCTGTCCTGAACACATGACCATGCTTATATTCAGTTACAGTCATAGCGCCACCTGCTGGCAACAGGAAGTGACATGTTTAACACTGTTGTGGACTCCTAATAACATATAAAAAAGTGCCAGCAAGTGTTAAACATGCTAACAACATACTAGAAACATGCTAAAACATGCTAGCAAACTCTTAGCCAAGTGCTAAAGCATGCTATTATTGCAATTAAATAGGAATTTGCTGTAACTCAGGCATGGAATGTCCAATCTGCCCCAAACTTCACACTTTTGATAAGAGTCATGGCCTGAACACATCTACATGAGAATGTTCAGTTATAGTAATAGCGCCACCAACTGGCAACAGGAAGTGACATGTTTAACACGTTGATGCCGTTCTAGCAACATGTTAAAACATGCTAACAATGCTTAGCTAAGTTCTAAAGAATGCTAATTCAATGAAACATGACTTTGTTGTTACTCAAGAAGGCAATGTCCAATTTGCACCAAACTTCACATGTTTGATAAGAGTTCTGTCCTGAACACACATCCATGCTCATATTCAGTTATAGTCATAACGCCACCTACTGGCAACAGAAACTGACATGGTTAACACAGTAATGCAGTACTAACCACATAATTATTGTGTACTAAGCATGCTAGAAACAGACTGAACATGCTAGCAACACTTAGCTGAGTCATGAAGCATGCTATTATCACCATTATACAAAACATTTTGTAACTGACTTTGACATACTCTTACTATATATACCTCCTTAAATGTACATTTCCCAACCATGCTCTGCCTTCCTAAAGCCACCGAGTGTTGATGGCACGGGTGCGAGGGCCCTTTCATCGCTGCTTGCAGCTTTAATTAGGGCCCGAGCACCGATGGTGTGAGGACCCTCTTGGAATTGCTCTGTTTATTATTATTATTATTATTCTTCTCCGCATTGAATTGCATTTTTGAGGGCCTAAACATGCGCGAAAACTCACGAAACTTTGCACACGCGTCAGAACTGGCGAAAATTTACATCTGATATAGGTTTCAGAATTGGACGGGGCAAAATGGCTCGATAGCGCCACCTATAAAAGTTCAACGGAGTGCGCCTCCTGCAACGTTCCACGTACGTGCACGAAATTCGGTACATACGTGTAATGACCTAATACCTACAAAAAAGTCTCTTGGAGCATAGCCCTAAACACAACAGGAAGTCAGCCATTTTGAACTTCCTCTCAGATTTTTGTGCAGTTTTTGCCATTTTCAGGCCTCGTACTTTAACGAACTCCTCCTACAGTTTTAATCTGATCATCTTCAAATTTGGTGAGTGTAATCTTAAGGCCTTTGCGACGTTAAATTGCGAAGATCTTGAGTTTTCGTCGAAGGGCGGGTCCTCGGCGGCCTTACAAATTTCGATGTTTCGCCATGAAACAGGAAGTTGCTGTAACTCAGGCATGGAATGTCCAATCTCCCCCAAACTTCACACGTTTGATAAGAGTTCTGTCCTGAACACATGGCCATGCTCATATTCAGTTATAGTCATAGCGCCACCTGCTGGCAACAGGAAGTGACATGTTTAACACTGTTATGGACTCCTAATAACATATAAAAAAGTGCCAGCAAGTGCGAAACATGCTAACAACATACTAGAAGCATGCTAAAACATGCTAGCAAACTCTTAGCTAAGTGCTAAAGCATGCTATTATTGCAATTAAATAGGAATTTGCTGTAACTCAGGCATGGAATGTCCAATCTGCCCCAAACTTCACACTTTTGATAAGCGTTCTGTCCTGAACACATCTACATGATAATATTCAGTTATAGTAATAGCGCCACCTACTGGCAACAGGAAGTGTCATGTTTAACACGTTGATGCCATTCTAGCAACATGTTAAAAATGCCATTGAGGTCTAAACATGCTAGAAACATGTTAAAACATGCTAGCAATACTTAGCTAAGTGCTAAAGCATGCTAATTCAATGAAACAGGATGTTGTTGTTACTCAAGAAGGCAATGTCCAATATGCGCCAAACTTCACACTTTTAATAAACGTTCTGTCCTGAACACATGACCATGCTCATATTCAGTTACAGTCATAGTGCCACCTGCTGGCAACAGGAAGTGACATGTTAAACACTGTTGTGGACATATAAAAACATATAAAAAAAGTGCCAGCAAGTGCTAAACATGCTAACAACATACTAGAAACATGCTAAAACATGCTAGCAAACACTTAGCTAAGTGCTAAAGCATGCTATTGCTGCAATTAAATAGGAATTTGCTGTAACACAGGCATGGAATGTCCAATCTGCCCCAAACTTCACACGTTTGATAAGAGTCATGGCCTGAACACATCTACATGAGAATATTCAGTTATAGTAATAGCGCCACCTGCTGTCAACAGGAAGTGACATGTTTAACACTGTTGTGGTCTCCTAATAACATATATAAAAGAGCCAGCAAGTGCTAAACAGGTTAGCAACATACTAGAAACATGCTAGCAAACACTTAGCTAAGTGATAAAGCATGCTATTACTGCAATTAAATAGGAATTTGCTGTAACTCAGGCATGGAACGTCCAATCTGCCCCAAACTTCACATGTTTGATAAGAATCATGGCCTGAACGCATGCCTATGCTCAAATTCAGTTATAGTAATAGCGCCACCTACTGGCAACAGGAAGTGACATGTTTAACACGTTGATGCCGTTCTAGCAACATGTTAAAAATGCCATTGAGTTCTAAACATGCTAGAAACATATTAAAACATGCTAGCAATACTTAGCTAAGTGCTAAAGCATGCTAATTCAATGAAACAGGACTTTGTTGTTACTCAAGAAGGCAATGTACAATCTACCCCAAACGTCACACGTTTGATAAGAGTTATCTCTTGAACACATGTCCATGCTCATATTTAGTTATAGTCATAGCGCCACCTGCTGGCAACAGGAAGTGACGTTTAACACTGTTCTTGACTCCTAATAACATATAAAAAAATGCCAGTAGGTGCTAAACATCCTACCAACATACTAGAGACATGCTAAAACATAATAGCAAACACTTAGCTAAGTGCTAAAGAATGATATTACTGCAATTAAATATGAATTTGCTGTAACTCAGGCATGGAATGTCCAATCTGCCCCAAACTTCACACTTTTGATAAGCGTTCTGTCCTGAACACATGACCATGCTTATATTCAGTTACAGTCATAGCGCCACCTGCTGGCAACAGGAAGTGACATGTTTAACACTGTTGTGGACTCCTAATAACATATAAAAAAGTGCCAGCAAGTGTTAAACATGCTAACAACATACTAGAAACATGCTAAAACATGCTAGCAAACTCTTAGCCAAGTGCTAAAGCATGCTATTATTGCAATTAAATAGGAATTTGCTGTAACTCAGGCATGGAATGTCCAATCTGCCCCAAACTTCACACTTTTGATAAGAGTCATGGCCTGAACACATCTACATGAGAATGTTCAGTTATAGTAATAGCGCCACCAACTGGCAACAGGAAGTGACATGTTTAACACGTTGATGCCGTTCTAGCAACATGTTAAAACATGCTAACAATGCTTAGCTAAGTTCTAAAGAATGCTAATTCAATGAAACATGACTTTGTTGTTACTCAAGAAGGCAATGTCCAATTTGCACCAAACTTCACATGTTTGATAAGAGTTCTGTCCTGAACACACATCCATGCTCATATTCAGTTATAGTCATAACGCCACCTACTGGCAACAGAAACTGACATGGTTAACACAGTAATGCAGTACTAACCACATAATTATTGTGTACTAAGCATGCTAGAAACAGACTGAACATGCTAGCAACACTTAGCTGAGTCATGAAGCATGCTATTATCACCATTATACAAAACATTTTGTAACTGACTTTGACATACTCTTACTATATATACCTCCTTAAATGTACATTTCCCAACCATGCTCTGCCTTCCTAAAGCCACCGAGTGTTGATGGCACGGGTGCGAGGGCCCTTTCATCGCTGCTTGCAGCTTTAATTATTATTATTATTCTCCGCATTTAATTGCATTTTTGAGGGCCTAAACATGCTCGAAAACTCACAAAACTTTGCACACGCGTCAGAACTGGCGAAAATTTACATCTGATATAGGTTTCAGAATTGGACGGGGCAAAATGGCTCGATAGCGCCACCTATAAAAGTTCAACGGAGTGCGCCTCCCGCAACGTTCCACGTACGTGCACGAAATTCGGTACATACATGTAATGACCTAATACCTACAAAAAAGTCTCTTGGAGCATAGCCCTAAACACAACAGGAAGTCAGCCATTTTGAACTTCCTCTCAGATTTTTGTGCAGTTTTTGCCATTTTCAGGCCTCGTACTTTAACGAACTCCTCCTACAGTTTTCATCTGATCATCTTCAAATTTGGTGAGTGTAATCTTAAGGCCTTTGCGACGTTAAATTGCGAAGATCTTGAGTTTTCGTCAAAGGGCGGGTCCTCGGCGGCCTGATAAATTTCGATGTTTCGCCATGAAACAGGAAGTTGTTGTAACTCAGGCATGGAATGTCCAATCTGCCCCAAACTTCACACGTTTGATAAGAGTTCTGTCCTGAACACATGACCATGCTCATATTCAGTTATAGTCATAGCGCCACCTGCTGGCAACAGGAAGTGACATGTTTAACACTGTTATGGACTCCTAATAACATATAAAAAAGTGCCAGCAAGTGCTAAACATGCTAACAACATACTAGAAGCATGCTAAAACATGCTAGCAAACTCTTAGCTAAGTGCTAAAGCATGCTATTATTGCAATTAAATAGGAATTTGCTGTAACTCAGGCATGGAATGTCCAATCTGCCCCAAACTTCACACTTTTGATAAGCGTTCTGTACTGAACACATCTACATGAGAATATTCAGTTATAGTAATAGCGCCACCTACTGGTAACAGGAAGTGTCATGTTTAACACGTTGATGCCATTCTAGCAACATGTTAAAAATGCCATTGACTTCTAAACATGCTAGAAACATGTTAAAACATGCTAGCAATACTTAGCTAAATGCTAAAGCATGCTAATTCAATGAAACAGGATGTTGTTGTTACTCAAGAAGGCAATGTCCAATCTGCGCCAAACTTCACACTTTTAATAAACGTTCTATCCTGAACACATGACCATGCTCATATTCAGTTACAGTCATAGTGCCACCTGCTGGCAACAGGAAGTGACATGTTAAACACTGTTGTGGACATATAAAAACATATAAAAAAAGTGCCAGCAAGTGCTAAACATGCTAACAACATACTAGAAACTAGAGCCCGACCGATATATCGGCAGGCCGATATTATCGGCCGATATTAGGCATTTTCAAAACTATCGGTATCGGCATTTATAACGGCCGATAAATAAATATTTCAAAAATAAAATAAAAACGGACGAAACACCCTTCAACCATGTTATGAGTGTTGGCGTTGTATAGTTAGTCCACCAGAGGGTACTCTACACCGTCCCTGTTGGCAACACTCGTGTATAACGCGCCACACATTCTGCAACCTGCTGATCCAGCCAGAGTCGGGCAGAGAGAACCGCGAGTGAGATCATCGGTGAAGTGTGTTCATGGTGAGTTGTTAACGACTCACTAGACATACGTTGCTTGAATAACAATTAAAAGAACATCCCTATCAGTTCTCTTAACTCAAATAAGGATGACAAAATTCGTGACTCATGTCCAGTTTTGCTGCGGTTAAATAAGCCGAGAGTGAAGCGGAACAACGCGACGTAGGCTATATTCACATAAAATGTTAACACTGCAGTTCACAAAAGTTCATAATGTGCATGTGCTTTAATGCTTTGTCGGTTAAACATTTAATTTTAAATGCTGATGCGCTGTTCTAACGTGTGCGTTTCTCAGCGCGTACATGTGAAGCTCACATGCACTAAAAGCCTTTCTACCAGCGCCTGGATACTGGACTAAGTTATCTTTCGAGTATTATTGTTCTAATACTGTTAAATACACACAATATTTACATAAACAAAGTCGGTTGTCTAAAGTGAAGGCAAAATTGAGAGAAAATCTGTTTGTCAAATGCGTGTACATTAGACGTGTCGTGCTCAGCTTTTAAAGAGACAGTAGCAATTGTAAACACATTGCCTCTTGTCCTTAAAGGGATAGTTCACCCAATAATAAAAATGATCTCATTATTTACAGGCACTCTAATGTTGTTCCAACTGTATTAATTTCCTTCTAATATTTTTCTAATATTAATAGTTTGAAGAATGTGGGTATGATAACCAAACAGTAACCAAACAGTAGCTGGTCCCCATTGACTTCCAAAGGAGAAAAATATACTATGGAAGTCACTGGGGTACATCAACTGTTTGGTTACCCACATTCATCCAAATAACTTATTTTCAACAGAAGAAAAAAACAACTTGAGAGAGTAAATTATGACTATTTGAATTTGTTGTCAATTTTAATGTGAAATTGTTGTTTTTGTTCAAAGGACTAAACGTTTAGTCTTAAAAAAAAATCTTAAGTTTGTATTTTTATACATTTTATTTATCAGAACTTTAATATATTTTGATGTTCTTCTGTTCTGTTGTGACAATAAAAGAAACAAGTTTCTTTTTAAAATGCATTATCATATTATTTTAGTTAAAACTCATAAATAACTACAAATAACTAATGTTAGGGAAATTTGTTAATGTTTTGTTGCGCGTTTCTGAAAAAAAAATAAAAAATATCGTCCGATATATCGGAATATCGGATTTTAAAACCAACAAATATTTGTACCGGTATCGGCCTTCAAAATCCTTTATCGGTCGGGCTCTAGTACCCATCAAAAGTTTGTACACACCAATTGTAAAGTGTGTCCAAACTTACTGTACTATAATACACATAAATAATATTGCTACTGTATTATAATATACACATAAATAATATCGGCCGATATATCGGTATCTGGCTTTTTTTTATCGGTATCGGCATCGGCGCCCAAAAATCCATATCGGTCGGGCTCTACTAGAAACATGCTAAAACATGCTAGCAAACACTTAGCTAAGTGCTAAAGCATGCAAATGCTGCAATTAAATAGGAATTTGCTGTAACACAGGCATGGAATGTCCAATCTGCCCCAAATTTCACACGTTTGATAAGAGTCATGGCCTGAACACATCTACATGAGAATATTCAGTTATAGTAATAGCGCCACCTGCTGTCAACAGGAAGTGACATGTTTAACACTGTTGTGGTCTCCTAATAACATATAAAAAAGAGCCAGCAAGTGCTAAACAGGTTAGCAACATACTAGAAACATGCTAGCAAACACTTAGTTAAGTGCTAAAGCATGCTATTACTGCAATTAAATAGGAATTTGCTGTAACTCAGGCATGGAATGTCCAATCTGCCCTAAACTTCACACGTTTGATAAGAATCATGGCCTGAACACATGTCTATGCTCAAATTCAGTTATAGTAATAGCGCCACCTACTGGCAACAGGAAGTGACATGTTTAACACGTTGATGCCGTTCTAGCAACATGTTAAAAATGCCATTGAGTTCTAAACATGCTAGAAACATATTAAAACATGCTAGCAATACTTAGCTAAGTGCTAAAGCATGCTAATTCAATGAAACAGGACTTTGTTGTTACTCAAGAAGGCAATGTACAATCTACCCCAAACTTCACACGTTTGATAAGAGTTATCTCTTGAACACATGTCCATGCTCATATTTAGTTATAGTCATAGCGCCACCTGCTGGCAACAGGAAGTGACGTTTAACACTGTTCTTGACTCCTAATAACATATAAAAAAATGCCAGTAGGTGCTAAACATCCTACCAACATACTATAGACATGCTAAAACATACTAGCAAACACTTAGCTAAGTGCTAAAGAATGATATTACTGCAATTAAATATGAATTTGCTGTAACTCAAATGTCCAATCTGCCCCAAACTTCACACTTTTGATAAGCGTTCTGTCCTGAACACATGACCATGCTTATATTCAGTTACAGTCATAGCGCCACCTGCTGGCAACAGGAAGTGACATGTTTAACACTGTTATGGACTCCTAATAACATATAAAAAAGTGCCAGCAAGTGTTAAACATGCTAACAACATACTAGAAACATGCTAGCAAACTCTTAGCTAAGTGCTAAAGCATGCTATTATTGCAATTAAATAGGAATTTGCTGTAACTCAGGCATGGAATGTCCAATCTGCCCCAAACTTCACACTTTTGATAAGAGTCATGGCCTGAACACATCTACATGAGAATGTTCAGTTATAGTAATAGCGCCACCTACTGGCAACAGGAAGTGACATGTTTAACATGTTGATGCCGTTCTAGCAACATGTTAAAAATGCCATTGATTTCTAAACATGCTAGAAACATGTTAAAACATGCTAACAATGTTTAGCTAAGTGCTAAAGAATGCTAATTCAATGAAACATGACTTTGTTGTTACTCAAGAAGGCAATGTCCAATTTGCACCAAACTTCACACGTTTGATAAGAGTTCTGTCCTGAACACACATCCATGCTCATATTCAGTTATAGTCATAACGCCACCTACTGGCAACAGAAACTGACATGGTTAACACAGTAATGCAGTACTAACCACATAATTATTGTGTACTAAGCATGCTAGAAACAGACTAAACATGCTAGCAACACTTAGCTGAGTCATGAAGCATGCTATTATCACCATTATACAAAACATTTTGTAACTGACTTTGACATACTCTTACTATATATACCTCCTTAAATGTACATTTCCCAACCATGCTCTGTCTTCCTAAAGCCACCGAGTGTTGATGGCACGGGTGCGAGGGCCCTTTCATCGCTGCTTGCAGCTTTAATTATTATTATTATTATTCTTCTCCGCATTGAATTGCATTTTTGAGGGCCTAAACATGCGCGAAAACTCACGAAACTTTGCACACGCATCAGAACTGGCGAAAATTTACATCTGATATAGGTTTCAGAATTGGACGGGGCAAAATGGCTCGATAGCGCCACCTATAAAAGTTCAACGGAGTGCGCCTCCTGCAACGTTCCACGTACGTGCACGAAATTCGGTACATACGTGTAATGACCTAATACCTACAAAAAAGTCTCTTGGAGCATAGCCCTAAACACAACAGGAAGTCAGCCATTTTGAACTTCCTCTCAGATTTTTGTGCAGTTTTTGCCATTTTCAGGCCTCGTACTTTAACGAACTCCTCCTACAGTTTTAATCTGATCATCTTCAAATTTGGTGAGTGTAATCTTAAGGCCTTTGCGACGTTAAATTGCGAAGATCTTGAGTTTTCGTCGAAGGGCGGGTCCTCGGCGGCCTTACAAATTTCGATGTTTCGCCATGAAACAGGAAGTTGCTGTAACTCAGGCATGGAATGTCCAATCTCCCCCAAACTTCACACGTTTGATAAGAGTTCTGTCCTGAACACATGGCCATGCTCATATTCAGTTATAGTCATAGCGCCACCTGCTGGCAACAGGAAGTGACATGTTAAACACTGTTGTGGACATATAAAAACATATAAAAAAAAGTGCCAGCAAGTGCTAAACATGCTAACAACATACTAGAAACATGCTAAAACATGCTAGCAAACACTTAGCTAAGTGCTAAAGCATGCTATTGCTGCAATTAAATAGGAATTTGCTGTAACACAGGCATGGAATGTCCAATCTGCCCCAAACTTCACACGTTTGATAAGAGTCATGGCCTGAACACATCTACATGAGAATATTCAGTTATAGTAATAGCGCCACCTGCTGTCAACAGGAAGTGACATGTTTAACACTGTTGTGGTCTCCTAATAACATATATAAAAGAGCCAGCAAGTGCTAAACAGGTTAGCAACATACTAGAAACATGCTAGCAAACACTTAGCTAAGTGATAAAGCATGCTATTACTGCAATTAAATAGGAATTTGCTGTAACTCAGGCATGGAACGTCCAATCTGCCCCAAACTTCACATGTTTGATAAGAATCATGGCCTGAACGCATGCCTATGCTCAAATTCAGTTATAGTAATAGCGCCACCTACTGGCAACAGGAAGTGACATGTTTAACACGTTGATGCCGTTCTAGCAACATGTTAAAAATGCCATTGAGTTCTAAACATGCTAGAAACATATTAAAACATGCTAGCAATACTTAGCTAAGTGCTAAAGCATGCTAATTCAATGAAACAGGACTTTGTTGTTACTCAAGAAGGCAATGTACAATCTACCCCAAACGTCACACGTTTGATAAGAGTTATCTCTTGAACACATGTCCATGCTCATATTTAGTTATAGTCATAGCGCCACCTGCTGGCAACAGGAAGTGACGTTTAACACTGTTCTTGACTCCTAATAACATATAAAAAAATGCCAGTAGGTGCTAAACATCCTACCAACATACTAGAGACATGCTAAAACATAATAGCAAACACTTAGCTAAGTGCTAAAGAATGATATTACTGCAATTAAATATGAATTTGCTGTAACTCAGGCATGGAATGTCCAATCTGCCCCAAACTTCACACTTTTGATAAGCGTTCTGTCCTGAACACATGACCATGCTTATATTCAGTTACAGTCATAGCGCCACCTGCTGGCAACAGGAAGTGACATGTTTAACACTGTTGTGGACTCCTAATAACATATAAAAAAGTGCCAGCAAGTGTTAAACATGCTAACAACATACTAGAAACATGCTAAAACATGCTAGCAAACTCTTAGCCAAGTGCTAAAGCATGCTATTATTGCAATTAAATAGGAATTTGCTGTAACTCAGGCATGGAATGTCCAATCTGCCCCAAACTTCACACTTTTGATAAGAGTCATGGCCTGAACACATCTACATGAGAATGTTCAGTTATAGTAATAGCGCCACCAACTGGCAACAGGAAGTGACATGTTTAACACGTTGATGCCGTTCTAGCAACATGTTAAAACATGCTAACAATGCTTAGCTAAGTTCTAAAGAATGCTAATTCAATGAAACATGACTTTGTTGTTACTCAAGAAGGCAATGTCCAATTTGCACCAAACTTCACATGTTTGATAAGAGTTCTGTCCTGAACACACATCCATGCTCATATTCAGTTATAGTCATAACGCCACCTACTGGCAACAGAAACTGACATGGTTAACACAGTAATGCAGTACTAACCACATAATTATTGTGTACTAAGCATGCTAGAAACAGACTGAACATGCTAGCAACACTTAGCTGAGTCATGAAGCATGCTATTATCACCATTATACAAAACATTTTGTAACTGACTTTGACATACTCTTACTATATATACCTCCTTAAATGTACATTTCCCAACCATGCTCTGCCTTCCTAAAGCCACCGAGTGTTGATGGCACGGGTGCGAGGGCCCTTTCATCGCTGCTTGCAGCTTTAATTAGGGCCCGAGCACCGATGGTGTGAGGACCCTCTTGGAATTGCTCTGTTTATTATTATTATTATTATTCTTCTCCGCATTGAATTGCATTTTTGAGGGCCTAAACATGCGCGAAAACTCACGAAACTTTGCACACGCGTCAGAACTGGCGAAAATTTACATCTGATATAGGTTTCAGAATTGGACGGGGCAAAATGGCTCGATAGCGCCACCTATAAAAGTTCAACGGAGTGCGCCTCCTGCAACGTTCCACGTACGTGCACGAAATTCGGTACATACGTGTAATGACCTAATACCTACAAAAAAGTCTCTTGGAGCATAGCCCTAAACACAACAGGAAGTCAGCCATTTTGAACTTCCTCTCAGATTTTTGTGCAGTTTTTGCCATTTTCAGGCCTCGTACTTTAACGAACTCCTCCTACAGTTTTAATCTGATCATCTTCAAATTTGGTGAGTGTAATCTTAAGGCCTTTGCGACGTTAAATTGCGAAGATCTTGAGTTTTCGTCGAAGGGCGGGTCCTCGGCGGCCTTACAAATTTCGATGTTTCGCCATGAAACAGGAAGTTGCTGTAACTCAGGCATGGAATGTCCAATCTCCCCCAAACTTCACACGTTTGATAAGAGTTCTGTCCTGAACACATGGCCATGCTCATATTCAGTTATAGTCATAGCGCCACCTGCTGGCAACAGGAAGTGACATGTTTAACACTGTTATGGACTCCTAATAACATATAAAAAAGTGCCAGCAAGTGCGAAACATGCTAACAACATACTAGAAGCATGCTAAAACATGCTAGCAAACTCTTAGCTAAGTGCTAAAGCATGCTATTATTGCAATTAAATAGGAATTTGCTGTAACTCAGGCATGGAATGTCCAATCTGCCCCAAACTTCACACTTTTGATAAGCGTTCTGTCCTGAACACATCTACATGATAATATTCAGTTATAGTAATAGCGCCACCTACTGGCAACAGGAAGTGTCATGTTTAACACGTTGATGCCATTCTAGCAACATGTTAAAAATGCCATTGAGGTCTAAACATGCTAGAAACATGTTAAAACATGCTAGCAATACTTAGCTAAGTGCTAAAGCATGCTAATTCAATGAAACAGGATGTTGTTGTTACTCAAGAAGGCAATGTCCAATATGCGCCAAACTTCACACTTTTAATAAACGTTCTGTCCTGAACACATGACCATGCTCATATTCAGTTACAGTCATAGTGCCACCTGCTGGCAACAGGAAGTGACATGTTAAACACTGTTGTGGACATATAAAAACATATAAAAAAAGTGCCAGCAAGTGCTAAACATGCTAACAACATACTAGAAACATGCTAAAACATGCTAGCAAACACTTAGCTAAGTGCTAAAGCATGCTATTGCTGCAATTAAATAGGAATTTGCTGTAACACAGGCATGGAATGTCCAATCTGCCCCAAACTTCACACGTTTGATAAGAGTCATGGCCTGAACACATCTACATGAGAATATTCAGTTATAGTAATAGCGCCACCTGCTGTCAACAGGAAGTGACATGTTTAACACTGTTGTGGTCTCCTAATAACATATATAAAAGAGCCAGCAAGTGCTAAACAGGTTAGCAACATACTAGAAACATGCTAGCAAACACTTAGCTAAGTGATAAAGCATGCTATTACTGCAATTAAATAGGAATTTGCTGTAACTCAGGCATGGAACGTCCAATCTGCCCCAAACTTCACATGTTTGATAAGAATCATGGCCTGAACGCATGCCTATGCTCAAATTCAGTTATAGTAATAGCGCCACCTACTGGCAACAGGAAGTGACATGTTTAACACGTTGATGCCGTTCTAGCAACATGTTAAAAATGCCATTGAGTTCTAAACATGCTAGAAACATATTAAAACATGCTAGCAATACTTAGCTAAGTGCTAAAGCATGCTAATTCAATGAAACAGGACTTTGTTGTTACTCAAGAAGGCAATGTACAATCTACCCCAAACGTCACACGTTTGATAAGAGTTATCTCTTGAACACATGTCCATGCTCATATTTAGTTATAGTCATAGCGCCACCTGCTGGCAACAGGAAGTGACGTTTAACACTGTTCTTGACTCCTAATAACATATAAAAAAATGCCAGTAGGTGCTAAACATCCTACCAACATACTAGAGACATGCTAAAACATAATAGCAAACACTTAGCTAAGTGCTAAAGAATGATATTACTGCAATTAAATATGAATTTGCTGTAACTCAGGCATGGAATGTCCAATCTGCCCCAAACTTCACACTTTTGATAAGCGTTCTGTCCTGAACACATGACCATGCTTATATTCAGTTACAGTCATAGCGCCACCTGCTGGCAACAGGAAGTGACATGTTTAACACTGTTGTGGACTCCTAATAACATATAAAAAAGTGCCAGCAAGTGTTAAACATGCTAACAACATACTAGAAACATGCTAAAACATGCTAGCAAACTCTTAGCCAAGTGCTAAAGCATGCTATTATTGCAATTAAATAGGAATTTGCTGTAACTCAGGCATGGAATGTCCAATCTGCCCCAAACTTCACACTTTTGATAAGAGTCATGGCCTGAACACATCTACATGAGAATGTTCAGTTATAGTAATAGCGCCACCAACTGGCAACAGGAAGTGACATGTTTAACACGTTGATGCCGTTCTAGCAACATGTTAAAACATGCTAACAATGCTTAGCTAAGTTCTAAAGAATGCTAATTCAATGAAACATGACTTTGTTGTTACTCAAGAAGGCAATGTCCAATTTGCACCAAACTTCACATGTTTGATAAGAGTTCTGTCCTGAACACACATCCATGCTCATATTCAGTTATAGTCATAACGCCACCTACTGGCAACAGAAACTGACATGGTTAACACAGTAATGCAGTACTAACCACATAATTATTGTGTACTAAGCATGCTAGAAACAGACTGAACATGCTAGCAACACTTAGCTGAGTCATGAAGCATGCTATTATCACCATTATACAAAACATTTTGTAACTGACTTTGACATACTCTTACTATATATACCTCCTTAAATGTACATTTCCCAACCATGCTCTGCCTTCCTAAAGCCACCGAGTGTTGATGGCACGGGTGCGAGGGCCCTTTCATCGCTGCTTGCAGCTTTAATTAGGGCCCGAGCACCGATGGTGTGAGGACCCTCTTGGAATTGCTCTGTTTATTATTATTATTATTATTCTTCTCCGCATTGAATTGCATTTTTGAGGGCCTAAACATGCGCGAAAACTCACGAAACTTTGCACACGCGTCAGAACTGGCGAAAATTTACATCTGATATAGGTTTCAGAATTGGACGGGGCAAAATGGCTCGATAGCGCCACCTATAAAAGTTCAACGGAGTGCGCCTCCTGCAACGTTCCACGTACGTGCACGAAATTCGGTACATACGTGTAATGACCTAATACCTACAAAAAAGTCTCTTGGAGCATAGCCCTAAACACAACAGGAAGTCAGCCATTTTGAACTTCCTCTCAGATTTTTGTGCAGTTTTTGCCATTTTCAGGCCTCGTACTTTAACGAACTCCTCCTACAGTTTTAATCTGATCATCTTCAAATTTGGTGAGTGTAATCTTAAGGCCTTTGCGACGTTAAATTGCGAAGATCTTGAGTTTTCGTCGAAGGGCGGGTCCTCGGCGGCCTTACAAATTTCGATGTTTCGCCATGAAACAGGAAGTTGCTGTAACTCAGGCATGGAATGTCCAATCTCCCCCAAACTTCACACGTTTGATAAGAGTTCTGTCCTGAACACATGGCCATGCTCATATTCAGTTATAGTCATAGCGCCACCTGCTGGCAACAGGAAGTGACATGTTTAACACTGTTATGGACTCCTAATAACATATAAAAAAGTGCCAGCAAGTGCGAAACATGCTAACAACATACTAGAAGCATGCTAAAACATGCTAGCAAACTCTTAGCTAAGTGCTAAAGCATGCTATTATTGCAATTAAATAGGAATTTGCTGTAACTCAGGCATGGAATGTCCAATCTGCCCCAAACTTCACACTTTTGATAAGCGTTCTGTCCTGAACACATCTACATGATAATATTCAGTTATAGTAATAGCGCCACCTACTGGCAACAGGAAGTGTCATGTTTAACACGTTGATGCCATTCTAGCAACATGTTAAAAATGCCATTGAGGTCTAAACATGCTAGAAACATGTTAAAACATGCTAGCAATACTTAGCTAAGTGCTAAAGCATGCTAATTCAATGAAACAGGATGTTGTTGTTACTCAAGAAGGCAATGTCCAATATGCGCCAAACTTCACACTTTTAATAAACGTTCTGTCCTGAACACATGACCATGCTCATATTCAGTTACAGTCATAGTGCCACCTGCTGGCAACAGGAAGTGACATGTTAAACACTGTTGTGGACATATAAAAACATATAAAAAAAGTGCCAGCAAGTGCTAAACATGCTAACAACATACTAGAAACATGCTAAAACATGCTAGCAAACACTTAGCTAAGTGCTAAAGCATGCTATTGCTGCAATTAAATAGGAATTTGCTGTAACACAGGCATGGAATGTCCAATCTGCCCCAAACTTCACACGTTTGATAAGAGTCATGGCCTGAACACATCTACATGAGAATATTCAGTTATAGTAATAGCGCCACCTGCTGTCAACAGGAAGTGACATGTTTAACACTGTTGTGGTCTCCTAATAACATATATAAAAGAGCCAGCAAGTGCTAAACAGGTTAGCAACATACTAGAAACATGCTAGCAAACACTTAGCTAAGTGATAAAGCATGCTATTACTGCAATTAAATAGGAATTTGCTGTAACTCAGGCATGGAACGTCCAATCTGCCCCAAACTTCACATGTTTGATAAGAATCATGGCCTGAACGCATGCCTATGCTCAAATTCAGTTATAGTAATAGCGCCACCTACTGGCAACAGGAAGTGACATGTTTAACACGTTGATGCCGTTCTAGCAACACGTTAAAAATGCCATTGAGTTCTAAACATGCTAGAAACATATTAAAACATGCTAGCAATACTTAGCTAAGTGCTAAAGCATGCTAATTCAATGAAACAGGACTTTGTTGTTACTCAAGAAGGCAATGTACAATCTACCCCAAACGTCACACGTTTGATAAGAGTTATCTCTTGAACACATGTCCATGCTCATATTTAGTTATAGTCATAGCGCCACCTGCTGGCAACAGGAAGTGACGTTTAACACTGTTCTTGACTCCTAATAACATATAAAAAAATGCCAGTAGGTGCTAAACATCCTACCAACATACTAGAGACATGCTAAAACATAATAGCAAACACTTAGCTAAGTGCTAAAGAATGATATTACTGCAATTAAATATGAATTTGCTGTAACTCAGGCATGGAATGTCCAATCTGCCCCAAACTTCACACTTTTGATAAGCGTTCTGTCCTGAACACATGACCATGCTTATATTCAGTTACAGTCATAGCGCCACCTGCTGGCAACAGGAAGTGACATGTTTAACACTGTTGTGGACTCCTAATAACATATAAAAAAGTGCCAGCAAGTGTTAAACATGCTAACAACATACTAGAAACATGCTAAAACATGCTAGCAAACTCTTAGCCAAGTGCTAAAGCATGCTATTATTGCAATTAAATAGGAATTTGCTGTAACTCAGGCATGGAATGTCCAATCTGCCCCAAACTTCACACTTTTGATAAGAGTCATGGCCTGAACACATCTACATGAGAATGTTCAGTTATAGTAATAGCGCCACCAACTGGCAACAGGAAGTGACATGTTTAACACGTTGATGCCGTTCTAGCAACATGTTAAAACATGCTAACAATGCTTAGCTAAGTTCTAAAGAATGCTAATTCAATGAAACATGACTTTGTTGTTACTCAAGAAGGCAATGTCCAATTTGCACCAAACTTCACATGTTTGATAAGAGTTCTGTCCTGAACACACATCCATGCTCATATTCAGTTATAGTCATAACGCCACCTACTGGCAACAGAAACTGACATGGTTAACACAGTAATGCAGTACTAACCACATAATTATTGTGTACTAAGCATGCTAGAAACAGACTGAACATGCTAGCAACACTTAGCTGAGTCATGAAGCATGCTATTATCACCATTATACAAAACATTTTGTAACTGACTTTGACATACTCTTACTATATATACCTCCTTAAATGTACATTTCCCAACCATGCTCTGCCTTCCTAAAGCCACCGAGTGTTGATGGCACGGGTGCGAGGGCCCTTTCATCGCTGCTTGCAGCTTTAATTATTATTATTATTCTTCTTCTTCTTCTCCGCATTTAATTGCATTTTTGAGGGCCTAAACATGCTCGAAAACTCACGAAACTTTGCACACGCGTCAGAACTGGCGAAAATTTACATCTGATATAGGTTTCAGAATTGGACGGGGCAAAATGGCTCGATAGCGCCACCTATAAAAGTTCAACGGAGTGCGCCTCCCGCAACGTTCCACGTACGTGCACGAAATTCGGTACATACATGTAATGACCTAATACCTACAAAAAAGTCTCTTGGAGCATAGCCCTAAACACAACAGGAAGTCAGCCATTTTGAACTTCCTCTCAGATTTTTGTGCAGTTTTTGCCATTTTCAGGCCTCGTACTTTAACGAACTCCTCCTACAGTTTTAATCTGATCATCTTCAAATTTGGTGAGTGTAATCTTAAGGCCTTTGCGACGTTAAATTGCGAAGATCTTGAGTTTTCGTCAAAGGGCGGGTCCTCGGCGGCCTGACAAATTTCGATGTTTCGCCATGAAACAGGAAGTTGCTGTAACTCAGGCATGGAATGTCCAATCTGCCCCAAACTTCACACTTTTGATAAGCGTTCTGTCCTGAACACATGACCATGCTCATATTCAGTTACAGTCATAGCGCCACCTGCTGGCAACAGGAAGTGACATGTTTAACACTGATATGGACTCCTAATAACATATAAAAAAGTGCCAGCAAGTGCTAAACATGCTAACAACATAATAGAAGCATGCTAAAACATGCTAGCAAACTCTTAGCTAAGTGCTAAAGCATGCTATTATTGCAATTAAATAGGAATTTGCTGTAACTCAGGCATGGAATGTCCAATCTGCCCCAAACTTCACACTTTTGATAAGCGTTCTGTCCTGAACACATCTACATGAGAAAATTCAGTTATAGTAATAGCGCCACCTACTGGTAACAGGAAGTGACATGTTTAACACTCTTGTGGTCTCCTAATAACATATAAAAAAGAGCCAACAAGTGCTAAACAGGTTAGCAACATACTAGAAACATGCTAGCAAACACTTAGCTAAGTGCTAAAGCATGCTATTACTGCAATTAAATAGGAATTTGCTGTAACTCAGGCATGTAATGTCCAATCTGCCCCAAACTTCACACATTTGATAAGAATCATGGCCTGAACACATGTCTATGCTCAAATTCAGTTATAGTAATAGCACCACCTACTGGCAACAGGAAGTGACATGTTTAACACTTTGATGCCGTTCTAGCAACATGTTAAAAATGCCATTGAGTTCTATACATGCTAGAAACATGTTAAAACATGCTAGCAGTACTTAGCTAAGTGCTAAACCATGCTAATTCAATGAAACAGGACTTTGTTGTTACTCAAGAAGGCAATGTACAATCTACCCCAAACTTCACACGTTTGATAAGAGTTATCTCTTGAACACATGTCCATGCTCATATTTAGTTATAGTCATAGCGCCACCTGCTGGCAACAGGAAGTGACGTTTAACACTGTTCTTGACTCCTAATAACATATAAAAAAATGCAAGTAGGTGCTAAACATCCTACCAACATACTAGAGACTTGCTAAAACATACTAGCAAACACTTAGCTAAGTGCTAAAGAATGATATTACTGCAATTAAATATGAATTTGCTGTAACTCAGGCAAGGAATGTCCAATCTGCCCCAAACTTCACACTTTTGATAAGCGTTCTGTCCTGAACACATGATCATGCTTACAGTCATAGCGCCACCTGCTGGCAGCAGGAAGTGACATGTTTAACACTGTTATGGACTCCTAATAACATATAAAAAAGTGCCAGCAAGTGCTAAACATGCTAACAACATACTAGAAACATGCTAAAACATGCTAGCAAACTCTTAGCTAAGTGCTAAAGCATGCTATTATTGCAATTAAATAGGAATTTGCTGTAATTCAGGCATGGAATGTCCAATCTGCCCCAAACTTCACACATTTGATAAGAATCATGGCCTGAACACATGTCTATGCTCAAATTCAGTTATAGTAATAGCGCCACCTACTGGCAACAGGAAGTGACATGTTTAACACTTTTATGCCGTTCTAGCAACATGTTAAAAATGCCATTGAGTTCTAAACATGCTAGAAACATGTTAAAACATGCTAACAATGCTTAGCTAAGTGCTAAAGAATGTTAATTCAATGAAACATGACTTTGTTGTTACTCAAGAAGGCAATGTCCAATTTGCACCAAACTTCACACGTTTGATAAGAGTTCTGTCCTGAACACACATCCATGCTCATATTCAGTTATAGCCATAACGCCACCTACTGGCAACAGAAACTGACATGGTTAACACCGTAATGCAGTACTAACCACATAATTATTGTGTACTAAGCATGCTAGAAACAGACTAAACATGCTAGCAACACTTAGCTGAGTCATGAAGCATGCTATTATCACCATTATACAAAACATTTTGTAACTGACTTTGACATACTCTTACTATATATACCTCCTTAAATGTACATTTCCCAACCATGCTCTGTCTTCCTAAAGCCACCGAGTGTTGATGGCACGGGTGCGAGGGCCCTTTCATCGCTGCTTGCAGCTTTAATTATTATTATTATTCTTATTCTTATTTTTCTGTCAACCTTTCGGGCACTTTTGAGACCCTTAACGTGCTCGAAAACTCTTGAAACTTTGCACACGGGTCAGAACCCGTGGCCATCAGGGCTGGGCTGAAGCTGGTACCCGGGCGTGGCAGGGTGGCTCGACAGCGCCCCCTTGAACGGGGTCCGAAAACTTGGTCCATAAATCAGACACGCTTGCATGTAATAATATGAAACTCGGTACACATTGTAGCAACAATGGCATCTGCTTTTCAAATTAAGGAATCATGTGACGTCAAAACACATCGTCTGGTTAATAATTTCCCCAGAGGGACATTTGAGCCATAAAGAGGACCCTGTTTTGAAGAACCCCTTTGTAAAACCCCCCTAGTTCAGCATGGACTTCCTGTGATTTTACAGCCTCAGGACATTCCAGAAGACACACACACACACACACACACACACACACACACACACTCGTGGACTTTCAACCAGAAACCCACCACGAGATGCAACTGAAGCACATTTCCATATATGGACTTCACATAGTAAAATGTCATTTTACCATTCATTACAAATTTATAATAGAGGTGTGACTTGCTAGAGTAAAATCTGTAATTCTGAAGGTTCATTGAAAGAAAATCACTCAATAGTGTCTTGTAATACGACCTCGACCTGGTCATAAACCTTTATGGTCCCAAAGCTGCAGCTCATCCAGTTCCTTGGCAAACCAACATTCCAACACATTTACTTTTCATGGAACTCTTCAGAGAAAACTCTTCAAATGTTTGATACATATTCCTTTATTTCCCAGGTGCCTTCACTTGCCATAACGGAAACGATGACAATTTTATTGTGTGTTTAATCAAACTTTATGTGTGTGTAATTATGCATATAGATGTAACATCATGTTGCCCCGACCTTTATCTGTCATAATTAGTATCTGTCTGACCGTCCTGTTTTAATTCAACCCGTCACACATAGTAAATTACAGTAAGATGTATTGTTCCAGGTGTACAATCTTAAGAAGAAATATGAATTCTTTCTCTCATAAGACATATGGTGAAAGTAGGCGTTTTCTCCTTCACACAAAGAGAATTTTCCCGCTTCAGAAAAGACAATCTGATTCGCTGTCGTTCCAAGAGAAGGCGTAAACAGATGTTTGTTAAAAGGCAGAAACCCCCTCATCACACTCTCTTCCTTCTTCGCTCACCGCTCTTCTCTCTTCGATCCCGCTGACCTCCTCCTCTCCTCCCCGGCAGCGCTTCTCCAAGGATCATCTGAAGAAGGCCTTAGTCTTCTCCTCGGACCAACACATGTTCGAGTAGCTGCCTTGCCTTTGCAACTAAGCTCATCCGTGCCTTTCCCCTCAAAAAGGGAAATGATCTAATTTTCTCGGTAACTTAAATTCAAGTAAGCCTTTACATCGTCTTGCGAAACGACCCAGAAGACGAAGCCAGACGCAAACCAGCCGGACACGCGCACGCGCGCGTCCCCTTTTCCAGCATCGCACTGAAAGAGTACAACAGCTCGCAAGTACTATCTATCAACCTAAAAGTTGATTTCCTGGTCTCTCTCTCTCTTAGGTCTGCGAATTAAGTTACCATTCTTCCTCTTCTCTTTTCCCCTTTTTTTCTTTCTTTCAGTTCATTCTGATCACTTATGTTATTGTTTGGTTATATGTTGTTTGTTTATTGTTTGCATTTTTACGTACGTTTCTATTTGTAGCTCATATAATCATAGTTTTGCATTTATTAAAATTCATAAATACTTTTCACTGC
Organism: Squalius cephalus; assembly: GCF_949319135.1. Taxonomy (NCBI): domain Eukaryota; kingdom Metazoa; phylum Chordata; class Actinopteri; order Cypriniformes; family Leuciscidae; genus Squalius; species Squalius cephalus. Next base: position 14,410,125 of record NC_137140.1, on the reverse strand, counting down.
CTCTGTGTTTGAAAATCCACCATTCTAAAGTCAATGAAACAAAAGATCTTAAGCTACAAGCTCGAAATATAGACTACTTGAGTAGTTTTAATTAATAAACTCAGGAAGTTGATGTCCGTGGCCAGGACATGAAACTCTTGAAGTTTGTGAATATCTCTTCTTGACTGTAATGATTTTACATTTATTTCGCTGGACGAATTAAATGTCGGTCAGACCAGTCACAGAACAAGATAATCTCGATAATTGATAAAATAAATGTACATGCGACTTATGAATTATGACCATGAGTCATAGTTATTAATATTTCCAAAATTCCCTAGGTTCTTGAGCTAATTCAAATTTACCCAGAGTCGTATTCTTTACAACATATAGATCTCATCGGGCCGAACAACTTTCGTACTTTTACTTTTTACGCCAGCCCAACAGGAAGTCGGCTATTATGGGTTGTTTTGAAACGCATGCTGTGGAATTTAATGTACTCCTCCTAGAGAATTCATCCAATCGCCTCCAAACTCGGTCAGCATGAAGTCAAGACATTGAGGATGCTAAATTGCGGACGGATTTTTGATATCTCGAACGGTTTGGCCGTGGCAAGGAAACGAATTTATGGCAAATAAGGGACACAGGAAGTGTGTTATAACTTCAGCATACATTATCTGATCTTGATGAAACTTCAGCAGTGTGTTCGTTTTCAGAGGCCGAACACAAGGATGTAATTATTGTGAGTCAAAGTTATAGCGCCACCAACTGGCAGCAGGAAGTGTGTCACTTTCAAAATGCTTTGAAATCACTCTCTTATTTTTACCTGATTTGCTTCAAACTTTATGTGTATGATGTAGACACACGGCAGATGTAGACCTGTGAAAGGATTATTGATATCTTAGATACTGTTGCCATGGCAACGCATCAAACTTTAATATTCTTTTTTGATGCTTTTGAGACTCTTAACATACTTGAAATTGCATGAAACTCGACAGACACATCACACTTATTATCCAGTAGACATGGGCAAAGTTTCAGAAACGGGCGTGGTGAGGGGCTCAGTAGCGCCACCTTTAGTCAAAAATGGGGGCTTAGTTTTACCTAGAATCACAAAACTTGGTATGTATATTGTTCTTATCGAGCCGGACAACTTTCTAATTTACACTTATTAGCTCAAAGCAACAGAAAGTCAGATATTTTGGTTTGAATGTGATTTTTTGGAGAAATTTCTCTCTCTCTCTGTCTCTGAGTGTGTGAGGGGTGGGGGTAGGGTTGCCACCTGTCCCGGTTTTACCGGGATTGTCCTTCTTTTTAATAACCTGTCCCGGGAAATTTATCCACTCTCCCGGGACACTGAATGTCCCGGTTTTTATAAGGCTACGTGAATATGTATGTTCAACTGACTATTTTCTCACTTGAAATAGCCTATGCATTGTGCACAGAGTGGTCGGTGTCTCTCGTAGGGTGTCTCTTGTGTGTAGAATGCGCTATCATTGGCTCTGGGACGGGTGTGTCGTGTGACGTTACGTATGCGCGTCTGTCTTGGCAGCTAGCCAGTTACTACAGGCGGCAAATTGAAGCAGATTGTACGTCGTCAACATCGTCTGTTAGTGTTAACATGGGTGGCGAGACGGAGGACGAAGATGACAGTGTGTCAACAAAGACTGACAGGCCAGTAAAAAAGAAAATGAAACGTTCGACCTACTTTAATAATGACTGGATGAAAAATGACAATTACTCCACATGGCTAAAGCCAACACCAGGCGATCCACTATATGCTACTTGCTCCGTATGCTCAGTTAAAATTCTGGTTAAACATGAAGGCAAAACTGCTTTGGATGACCATGCTAAAACGAAGAAACATCAGAGTCGCATTCAAGTAACCAGACAAACAAAGGCAATTTCATCATTCATGATTACAAAAAACTCAGAGGACAAAATTACTGTCGCCGAATTAACAGCTACCTATCACGGTGTGCGACATGGCCACAGCTACCTGTCAATTGACTGTGGGAACAAGGTCAGTGCAAAAATATTCAGTGACTCTGATATTGCAACTAAAATGTCTTGTGGCAGAACTAAAAGTGAGGCCTTAGTGGAAAATGTGTTGGCACCATTTAGTCAGCAAAGATTAGCAGCAGAGTTGCAGAAAGCGCACTATTTTGCGGTATGTTCTGATGCATCCAATTCTGGGCACACAAAATTGTTTCCCTACACAGTCCAGTATTTCTGTGCATCCGAGGGTGTGAAGTATGGATTGTTAGACTTTTACGACGACTCCAACGAATCTAGTGAAGCCATATTCAAACAAATAGTGTCTATTACTGAGAACAATGGACTTTCAGTCAGCCAGATCAGTGCCTATGGTGCAGATAACGCATCAGTTAATTATGGTCGGCACAACTCAGTTTTTCAGAAACTCAGAGAAGCTAACCCACAAATTGTGAAGGGCAATTGCAAGTGTCACATCATAAACAACACTGTCAAAGCAGCTAATCGTGTCTTTAGTGCTGGAGGCTGTGACGTGGAGGCCTTTGTGCTTAAGGTGTATAGTGAATTCAGTTGTTCTGCTAAAAAAGTGGAATTGCTTAAGGACTTCTGTGAATTTACTCATACAAAATACAGGGAGATTCTGAGGCATGTCCCTACACGCTGGCTGTCTTTGCTGCCAGCGATACAGAGGATTTTAGAGTGTTGGCCAGCTTTAAAGTCTTATTTTGTATCCCTGGGAAAGGAAGACTGCCCAAGTATCATCTGGACATTTGTGTGTGGTGCAAGTGATGGAGAAAATGTAGACTGTAATGTAGCTGAATGTACCCTTGCATTCATGCACAATGTGATGCAAGAATTTGATTCATCTATTAGGGTGCTCGAGAGTGACAGTGCTACTGTGATTGACGTTTACTCTGTGATGAACCGATTGCGCAGTCAGCTGATCGCAAGGCGCACAGACAAATTCTATGGCAGCAAAGCAAAACAAATACTGAGGAGCCTTTTACCCCAGCAACAGGAACAGTTCAGGAGCCTGGTGGACAGATTTTTTGAGAAGGCAGTGCTGTATCTTGAGGATAAATTTGACTTCAATGACCAGGTTCTTGCACACATTGGCTGTCTCAGCCTTCATGATGGACAAGCACTCCAGTGGTCAGAGTTGGAAGTTTTAGTGGAAAAACTGGCCCTGGATGTTGAAGAAGACAAGCTGTATGGTGATGTAGTCATTCTGAATGAGGTCTTGCACACCATTCCAACAGACCTTACCCCAGACAGAAAGTGGGCCTATTTTTTTAGCAAGGCAACTGAATCCACCGAGCTGTTGAAAGTAGTTGCTTTTGTTTTTTCCATACCAGTCAGTAATGCCTATGCAGAAAGAGTGTTCAGTCATATGGAGGATGTTTGGTCCGATAAAAGAAACAGACTGTCAGTTGCAATGGTGAAGTCTGAGCTTCAGGTCAGATTGAATTTCAAATTGTCATGCACTGAATTCAAGACATTCATTGAAGAACAGAAACCACTGATAGCTGCAGCAAAGGGAAACGCCAAGTATAGATGGAAGACTAGGTAAGCTAAGGCCTATTTATGTTTGATTTTTTTTTTTTATTCCAATGTCTGATTGAGACATGCTAAATAAAAGTGGCTATAGATGTGGCTAAGGTATGGTAAATGCAAATCTAATGTCATCCCTCTACTTATTTCTTTAGAAAAGAGGAAGCAAAAGCAAGCACAAGCACCAGTATCTAAGCAATCAGGTAAGCTATAAGTTAAGTAAGATAAGTGAGAATACTTGAGATGTTTAAAATATTCACGAGTCACGACTATGCACAATCTTACTGCACAAAGGCCAATTTTGTCTTGTGGGTCTAATGGACATTTTCACTTGTGAGCAAAGCGGTCGGTCAGGTCATTGATATGTCCAGGTTTTTTATCAGACATAGGTGGCAACCCTAGGTGGGGGTGATTTGTCAGTTGAGTGAGATTTACTTTTTCATTTGTTTTTCAAGGTTTCTGGGGCTTTTGGGTCCCTAAACGTGCTCGAAAACTCTTGAAACTTTGCACACAGGTCAGAACCCGCGGCCATCAGGGCGGGGCTGAATCTGGTAGCCGGGCGTGGCAGGGGGGCTCAACAGCGCCCCCTTGAACGGGGTTCTAAAACTTGGTCCATATATCAAACACGCTTGCATGAATTAATTTGAAACTCGGTACACATATAGATCTCATCGGGCCGAACAACTTTCGTGCTCTAAGTTTTACGCCAGCCCAACAGGAAGTCGGCTATTTAGGGTTGTTTGGAAACGCTTGCTGTGGAATTTAATGTACTCCTCCTAGGAAATACATCGATTCGCCTCCAAAGTCGGTCAGCGTGAAGTCAAGACATTGATGATGCTAAATTGCGGACGGATTTTTGATATCTCGAACGGTTTGGCTGTGGCGAGGAAATGAATTAATGGCGAGAAAAGAGAAAAACGAAGTGTTATAACTAATGCATACATTAACTGATCTTGATGAAACTTCAGCAGTTTGTTCATGGTAAGAGGCCGATCAGATGGATGTAACTATTGTGTGTCAAAGTTATAGCGCCACCAACTGGCAGCAGGAAATGTGTCACTTTCGAAATGCTTTTGACAAAAGTTGGGGGGGTTGTTTTACCTACAGTAGCACAACTCAGTACGTATGTTGATCTCATCGACCCGGACAACTTTCTAATTTAAAGTCATTAGCTCCGACCATCAGGAAGTCAAATATTTTGGTTTGAATGTGGATTTTTTGCAAAATCAGCCTCCAAAAGGCACTAAAAGCCTCAAATTTTCTAAAAATGTAATTTTATACCATTTATTTCTATATAAAAGTATACAAATATCACAACTAAACCCATTTTATTCTGTTTTTAAAAAGAATTTTATTCTAATTTTATTCTAAATTTTAAAACAGTAAAGTAAAAAAAAAATTCAAGTCATACATAGGGCTATACTGCCCTCTTGTGTCCAAAAGGACATCAAAATAATGTAGCGACTGAGACAAATCAGACACAATTATTTGCCATATGCACACACCAATCTTTAAAACTTCCATCCGAGAGCAGGGTCCCAACCCCCAGGCGGGGTGAAAGGGGCCTGGTTGCCATGGCCGCGATCAGATAGGATGTTTTATGACTCTCAGGAATGCTAACAAGTAACTAACTCTGCCACAGATATCAGAACAAACTCTCCTGCATTCATTTATTGATGAACTGACTGACATGAAATGAACAGGCATTCCAGAACATTTTGAGAATGATTTACTGTTGTGTGTTTTGTCTTTTAATAATTCTGTTGATACTATGATCTCTTTGATACTATGTAGTTATTACAAGACAACTGTCTATGTAACCATGTTTGGTCTCGATAAATTGGTGCTTTGAAGATCGAAATGATTGTGTACATGATATGCCAATAGCTGTGCAACACATTAGAATTACTAAGAATCTTCCTTAGTAGTGTCATTAAACACCAATCCAGCATGCCAGTCCGAGTGAGCACGCTTAAGACAAAGGCTTGTAAATCCTGGTGACAGAAGAAACTCCCGCCAGACAGTCCACCCTTCTCATTGGTACAGCAAACCCAGAGAGGGGTGGCCATTTCTCAGGCTTTATTAGAGACTGACCACAGTGACCGCGCTCTCTTCTAAAAGCTTCTCATCCGACAACAAGGCAGCTTCTGCTGTTACTGGGGAAGGGGCTGGACCCCTTCCCCCCCACTTGGGCCCAGCTCCCTGGGCCCAAACAGGCCTGAGCAATGCCTGCCATGCTTTCATACTCCAAAAAGGGAGTCAGACTTTTCTTCAATCTAGAAAACAACTGCAACTTTACCATCACTGACTCAACGATCCACTCCTGGTCTTCAAGCCAGGACAGCAGGCTTCGACTCACAACAGCCATGTGCTCGAAGCCACCATGCTTTTCTTCAAGGCCATAGACCCAATCAACGAATCCAATCCAATCCAAGAAGTTTCCACGATTGCAACTGCCATGCAAGTATTCTTTGATGAGATTGCTATGAAATAAGCTGATGGTTCTTCTTCTCATACTGAGATCTTATTCCATAGTTCTATTTCCTGTTCCACACCACTCACCCCTTTACCTATGCATGTATGTATGGATGTATGAATGTATTTATGTTTGTTTAGTGTTAGTTATGTTTGTGATTTAGTTAATAAAATTTGTGCACGATTATGAATTTGGTTTCTGATCCTCTGTTTGCATACAAAGTCCCTTTTACGATTTTGATCTTGCTACATGCTAATTGCTGTACATAAGGAATAATTATTTTTCAGTGACCATGAACAATACATTTTCCTTAGAATAAATGAATAATCAAAGAGTTCTTTGGAACTGATTAATTGATTGTAATATTACTTTGGCTTACCTCAAAGTTAATCTGATTAACTGACCCAAATATTAATAATTAATCATAATTGGTAATTATGGATTATTATTAATATTTCCCCTTAGAGCTAATGTCCTTACAATAATATATAAAACTTTTTACCAGCTAGGCCAATAATGTATTTAAATATACATTTATTAGGTATGTGTCTGAGGATATTTTCCCACCGGTTAATCGACGTGTGTGACACGAGCGGGTGCTTTTGTATCGCTAATATAAAAGTGAAAGAAAAATACGGACGTCCGCACGGACATTTATAATGGTGCACACACAAATCACACACACGTTGGAAAGAATTATGCTTTTAAACAACACTAAACCGCCATTAGATGTCGCCAAGTGACCGTCTTAATGAGCGAGTCATTGATTCATTCGTTCAAATGATCGTAATCCATAACATACAGATCCATAAACATGGATCCATAAACATCCAATCCATAAACATAAACAGATGTTTATGGATTGATCATTCAATCTTTGAGTCAACCAATTTGTTCAAAATGCTGAATCATTCAGTTATGAGAAAACACGTTCCTGTGAGATGCGTTCTTCTGTGATCTTTGTTTAACTATTTCCGCTGCTGAAACAGAACAAAAACAGTCAATATTGCATCTAAAATGTAAATGACTTCATTTTAACTGTTAATAACCTGTTGTATGAAATCAATGTCACAGTTTCAATAGTGATTGTATTCAGGAAAAGTTAGGTACGGAGAGCGAGTGATTTCAACGAAATCAGAACTAAACCCATTTTATTCTTTTATTATTATTATTATTCAATTTAAGAATTATGTTTGAGTTTAAAAAAAGCCAGAATGTTTTAGTCCAAAAAATAAATAAATCATGCCATGGATTGCTTGAAATTAATTTTTTTATTATATTTATTTTTTCGTTTTGGCTTTATTTATAGTTTATTTTTAATTTTTTATTCTTGTTCCGTTCTGAATATCATTACATTTAAAGGATTTGTTGTGGAATATTTTGAGTGTATCATAAAATCAGAATAATTCTCTCGATTTAGTGATCCCCTACTTATTATTTTATTTTATTTTTTTCTTTGTTCTAATTAGGTCAGGCAAGTAAAATTATCTGTGTCTTGTCCCTTAAATTTATTTATATATATATATATATATATATATATATATATATATATATATATATATATATATATATATATATATATATATATATGTATGTATGTGTGTGTGTGTATATATATATATATATATATATATATATATATATATATATATATATATATATATATGTATGTGTGTGTGTGTGTATATATATATATATATATATAAATATAAATATAGCTGCGAGCAGCGATGGAGGGCCAAAGCCGCCGGCACCGCCACCCTGGCACCAGGATTGCGGTGCCACCGGCTTGGGCCCGTAATCGCTGCTCGCAGCTATATTTATTATTATTATTAGGGCCCAAGCCCTGAAAGGGCGGAGGCCCTATTGTTTTCGTAAGGATTATTATTTTTTTTTTTCTTCATTATTTTTTTTTTTGCCTTTTTGCCACTTTTGGGGCCCTTAACATGCTCAAAAACTCTTGAAACTTTGCACACAGGTCAGAACCCGCGGCCATCAGGGCCGGACTGAAGCTGGTACCTGGGCGTGGCAGGGGGGCTCGACAGCGCCCCCTGGAATGGGGTCCGAAATCTTGGTCCATATATCAAACACGCTTGCATGTAATAATATGAAACTCAGTACACATATAGATCTCATCGGGCCGCACAACTTTCGTGCTCTGAGTTTTACAAAAGCCCAACAGGAAGTCGGTTATTATACGTTGTTTGGAAAACGCATACAATGGAATGTGAAATACTCCTCCTAGGGAATTCATCCGATCGCCGCCAAACTCGGTGTGAATGAAGTCAAGACATTGAGGATGAATTCTTGCGAACAGATTTTTGATATCTCGAACGGTTTGGCCGTGGCGAGGAAACGAATTTATGGCGAATAATGGGACACAGGAAGTGTGTTATAACTTCTGCATACATTATCTGATCTTGCTGAAACTTCAGCAGGGTATTCGTTGTAAGAGGCCGATCACATGGATGTGACCTTTATGAGTCAAAGTTATAGCGCCACCAACTGGCAACAGGAAGTGTGTCACTTTCAAAATGCTTTGAAATCACTTTCTTATTTTTACCCGATTTGCTTAAAACTTTATGTGTATAATGTAGACACCCGGCAGATGTAGACCTGTGGAAGGATTATTGATATCTTAGATACTGTTGCCGTGGCAACGCATCAAACTTTAATATTCTTTTCGGATTCTTTTGAGACTCTTCACATGCTTGAAAATGCATGAAACTCGACAGACACATCACATTTATTATACAGTAGACATGTGCAAAGTTTCAGAAACGGGCGTGGTGGAATGGCTCAGTAGCGCCACCTTTAGTCAAAAGTGGGGGGGTTAGTTTTATCAACAGCAACAAAACTTGGTATGTGTATTGTTCTCATCAAGACGGACAACTTTCTAATTTACAGTAACTAGCTCGGACCAAGAGGAAGAGAGATATTTTGGTTTGAATGTGGATTTTCTGGAGAATTTTCTCTCCCTCTCTCTGTGTCTCTGTGTGTGTGAGGGGAGGGGGGATCTGACTATTGCTTTTATATTGTTAATCAAGGTTTCAGGGGCTTTTGGGGTCCTTAACGTGCTCAAAAACTCTTGAAACTTTGCACACAGGTCAGAACCCCCTGGCATCAGGGCCGGGCTGAAGCTGGTACCCGGGCGTGGCAGGGGGGCTCAACAGCGCCCCCTTGAACTGGGTCTGAAAACTTGGTCCATAGATCAAACACGCTTGCATGAATTACTATGAAACTCGGTACACATATAGATCTCATTGTGCCAAACAACTTTTCCCCCGTCAAGTTTTACGCCAGCCCAACAGGAAGTCGGCTATTATGGGTTGTTTGGAAAACGCTTGCTGTGGAATGTGAAATACTCCTCCTAGAAAATTCACTGTGTCCCCTCCAAACTCGGTGTGCATGTAGTCAAGACTTTGAGGATGCTAAATTGCAGACGGATTTTTGATATCTCGAACGGTTTGGCCGTGGCGAGGAATCGAATTTATGGCGAGAAAAGAGAAACACGAAGTGGAATAACTTCTGCATACATTAACTGATCTTGATGAAACTTCAGCAGTGTGTTCGTGGTAAGAGGCCGATCAGATGGATGTAGCTATTGTGATTCAAAGTTATAGCGCCACCAACTAGCAGCAGGAAGTGTGTCACTTTCAACATGCTTTTGACAAAAGTGGGGGGGGTAGTTTTAACTACAGTAAAAAAAACTCAGTTCATATATTGATCTCATCGACCCGGACAACTTTCTAATTTAAAGTCATTAGCTCTGACCATCAGAAAGTCAGATATTTTGATCTGAATGTGGATTTTTTTTGCAAAATCAGCCTCTGAATTTTTAGCCACCTTTAACTAAGTGGTTTATTTTATTCCCACCAAACTTTTTCAACATGATAAAAATATATTAATGATGCTAAATTGTGAACGGATAATAAATATCTCAAACGGTTTTGCTATGGCGAGGGATTAAAGTATTGTCTAAAAAGGAAACACTAAAAGGTTCATATATTCTAAAAATTTAATTATAAACCATTTATTACTATATAAAAGTATACAAATACCAGAACTTAACTCATTTTATTCTTTTTTTTTTCAATTTAAGAATGAAGTTTAAGTTTAAAAACTGCCAGAATGGTTGTTTAGTCTAAACAATAAATAAATAAAGTCAAACATAGTGCTATACTGCCCTCTTGTGTTCAAAATCAGGTAGGCCTATTATATCTATATAAAAATATACTAGGTATGTGACGGTAAGAATATTTTACCACTGGTTAACTGACGTGTGACACCGCTGGGGGCTTTTTAATCTCTAACTTAAAAACGAAAGTAAAATATGTTCGTCCGCACGGACATTGATAATGGTGCGGAGCAGAGCGAGCATTTTCAATAAATTCCTATGGAAGGAGGAATGACCTAAAAAACGTTGACTCTGTTCTGCTCGTTCCTCGCTGAGGATGCGCACCATTATGAATGCCTGTGCAGCCGTGAGCATTTTAGTTTCATTTTCGGGGAGGATTGCTTGAATGTATTTAAAAAAAGCACAATGTTGTGTTTTATTGCTACTGTACAAAAATATAAGTTAACACTTTGCAGTTTGAATGATGTTCTGAACAAAATGACAGAGTATGTTTTTATGTGTCCACTGTTTAATCGCGCCCTCGTTTTAGAGATTCCCAAGTTATTTTTTCATTTAAGTTTTTTCATTGTTCTAATCAGGTCAGGCAAGTAAAACTATCTGTGTCTTATCCATTACATTTTTATATAATATATATACACTACTGTTCAAAAATTTGGGGTCAGTAAGATTTTTAAGCGAGGTTTCTTCTGCTCACCAAGGCTGCATTTATTTGATTAAAAATACAAACAAAAACAGTAATATTGTAAAATAGTATTCCAATTTAAAACAGCTGCTTTCTATTTTAATATATTTTAAACTGTTATTTATTCCTGTGATCAAAGCTGAGTTTTCAGCATCATTACTCCAGTCGTCACTGTCACATGATCCTTCAGAAATTATTCTAATATGATGATTGATGCTCAAGAAACATTCATTATTATTTTAAAAGTTTGGGGTCAGTAATAATTTTAATTTTATTTTTGGGGGAAAGAAATAAAATAAATCAATACTTTTATTAATCGAGAATGAGTTAAACTGATCAAAAGTTACAGTACAGACATTTAAAATGTTAAAAAAAATTATATTTGAAATAAATGCTGTTCTTTTGAACATTACATTCATCAACGCATTTTGAAAAAAAATCTGTACACAACTGTTTTCAACATTGAAAATAATAATTAATATTTATTGACCATCAATCATCATATTAGAATGATTTCTGAAGGATCATGTGACACTGAAGATGGGAGTAATGATGCTGAAAACTCAGCTTTGATCACATAAATTAATTACAGTGTAAAATATTTTAAAATAGAAAACAGCTGTTTTAAATTGGAATAATATTTCACAATATTACTGTTTTTGTTTGTATTTTTAATCAAATAAATGCAGCCTTGGTGAGCAGAAGAGACTTCTCCTAAAAACATTAAAAATCTTCCTGACCCCAAACTTTTGAACGGTATATATATATATATATACACATATATAAATACATATACATATATATATATATATATATATATATATATATATATATATATATATATATATATATGTTTGTATAATATATATATATATATATATATATATATATATATATAAATATAGCTGCGAGCAGCGATGGAGGGCCAAAGCCGGCGGTACCGCCACCCCGGTGCCTTTAGGTAACTAAAGGCACCGGGGTTGCGGTGCCACCGGCTTGGGCCCGTAATCGCTGCTCGCAGCTATATTTATTTATTATTTTTCTGTCAACCTTTCGGGCACTTTTGGGGCCCTTAACATTCTCGAAAACTCTTGAAACTTTGCACACGGGTCAGATCCCGCGGCCATCAGGGCCGGACTGAAGCTGGTACCCGGGCGTGGCAGGGGGGCTCGACAGCGCCCCCTGGAATGGGGTCCGAAAACTTGGTCCATAAATCAAACACGCTTGCATATAATAATATGAAACTCGGTACACATATATATCTCATCGGGCCGAACAACTTTCGTGCTCTAAGTTTTACAAAAGCCCAACAGGAAGTCAACTATTATGGGTTGTTTGAAAAACGCATCCTCTGGAATTTGAAATACTCCTCCTAGAAAATTCGTCCAATCGCAACCAAACTCGGTGTGCATGAAGACAAGACATTGAGGATGCGAAATTGCGGACGGATTTTTGATATCTCAAACGGTTTGGCCATGGCGAGGAAACGAATTTATGGCGAGAAAAGAGAAACAGGAAGGGTGTTATAACTTCTGCATACATTGACTGATCTTGATAAAACTTCAGCAGTGTGTTCATGGTAAAAGGCCGATCACATGGATGTGACAATTGTGAGTCAAAGTTATAGCGCCACCAACTGGCAGCAGGAAGTGTGTCACTTTCAAAATGCTTTGAAATCCCCCTCTTATATTTACCCGATTTGCTTCAAACTTTATGTGTATAATGTAGACACACGGCAGATGTAGACCTGTGAAAGGATTATTGATATCTTAGATACTGTTGTCGTGGCAACGCATCAAACTTTAATATTATTTTCAGATGCTTTTGAGACTCTTCACATGTTTGAAAATGCATGAAACTCGACAGACACATCACATTTATTATCCAGTAGACATGTGCAAAGTTTCAGAAACGGGCGTGGTGGAATGGCTCAGTAGCGCCACCTTTAGTCAAAAATGGGGGCTTAGTTTTTCATAGAATTACAAAACTTGGTATGTATATTGTTCTCATCAAACCGGACAACTTTCTAATTTACAGTTATTAGCTCAGACCATCAGAAAGTCAGATATTTTGGTTTGAATGTGGATTTTCTGGAGAATTTTCTCTTTCTCTCTGTCTGTGTGTGTGTGTGTGTGTAGAGGGGGTGGGGGGGGGGATTTGTCTATTCCATTTAATCTTTGTTTTTCAAGGTTTCAGGGACTTTTGGGGCCCTTAACATGCTCAAAAACTCTTGAAACTTTGCACACAGGTCAGAGCCCACGGTCATCAGGGCCGGGCTGAAGCTGGTACCCGGGCGTGGCAGGGGGGCTCAACAGCACCCCCTTGAACACGGTCTGAAAACTTGGTCCATATATCAAAAACTCTTGCATGAATTAATATGAAACTCGGTACACATATAGATCTCATCGGGCCGAACAACTTCCGCACTCTAAATTATTAGCTCCGCCCAACAGGAAGTCTGCTATTATGGGTTGTTTGAAAAACGCATGCTGTGGAATTTGATGTACTCCTCCTAGAGAATTCATCCACTCGCCTCCAAACTCGGTCAGCATGAAGTCAAGACATTGAGGATTGTAAATTGCGGACGGATTTTTGATATCTCGAACGGTTTGGCCGTGGCGAGGAAACGAATTTATGGCGAGAAAAGAGAAACACGAAGTGTTATAACTTCTGCATACATTAACTGATCTTGATGAAACTTCAGCAGTGTGTTCATGGTAAGAGGCCGGTCAGATGGATGTAACTATTGTGAGTCAAAGTTATAGCGCCACCAACTTGTAGCAGGAAGTGTGTCACTTTCAAAATGCTTTTGACAAAAGTGGGGGGGTTACTTTTACCCACAGTTACAAAAATCAGTACGCGTATTGGTCTCATCGAGCCGGACAACTTTCTAATTTACAGTCATTAGCTCCGAGCAACAGGAAGTCAGATATTTTGGTTTGAATGTGGATTTTTTGGATATGTCAGACTCTGAGTTTTTAGTTACTCCTCCTAAGTGGTTTATTTTATTCACACCAAACTTTTTCAACATGATAAAAATACATTAAAGATATATATATATATATATATATATATATATAAAAATATAGCTGCGAGCAGCGATGAAGGGCCAAAGCCGGCGGCACCACCACCCCGGTGCCTTTAGGTAACTAAAGGCATCGGGGTTGCGGTGCCACCGGCTTGGGCCCGTAATCGCTGCTCGCAGCTATATTTTATTATTATTATTATTATTTTGTCAACCTTTCGGGCACTTTTGGGGCCCTTAACATGCTCAAAAACTCTTGAAATTTTGCACACACGTCAGAAGCTGTGGCCATCAGGGCCGGACTGAAGCTGGTACCCGGGCGTGGCACGGGGGCTCGACAGCGCCCCCTGGAATGGTGTCTGAAAACTTGGTCCATAAATCAAACACGCTTGCATGTAATAATATGAAACTCAGTACACATATAGATCTCATCGGGCCGAACAAATTTTGTGCTCTAAGTTTTACACCAGCCCAACAGGAAGTCGGTTATTATACGTTGTTTTGAAAACGCATACAATGGAATGTGAAATACTCCTCCTAGGGAATTCATCCGATCGCCACCAAACTCGGTGTGAATGAAGGCAAGACATTGAGGATGCTAAATTGCGAACGGATTTTTGATATCTCGAACGGTTTGGCCGTGGCGAGGAAACGAATTTATGGCGAATAATGGGACACAAGAAGTGTGTTATAACTTCTGCATACATTAACTGATCTTGATGAAACTTCAGCAGTGTGTTCGTGGTAAAAGGCCGATCACATGGATGTAACTATTGTGAGTCAAAGTTATAGCGCCACCAACTGGCAGCAGAAAGTTTGTCAGTTTCAAAATGCTTTGAAATCACCCTCTTAGTTTTACCCGATTTGCTTCAAACTTTATGTGTATAATGTAGACACACGGCAGATGTAGACCTGTGAAAGGATTATTGATATCTTAGATACTGTTGCCGTTGCAACGTATCAAACTTTAGTATTTTTTTCAGATGCTTTTGAGACTCTTAGCATGCTTGAAATTGGATGAAACTCGACAGACACATCACACTTATTAGCCAGTAGACATGTGAAATGTTTCAGAAACGGGCGTGGCAGGGGGGCTCAACAGCGCCCCCTTGAAAGGGGTCCAAAAACTTGGTCCATATATCAAACACGCTTGCATGAATTAATATGAAACTCGGTACACATATAGATCTCATCGTGCCGAACAACTTTCCCCTGGTCAAGTTTTACGCCAGCCCAACAGGAAGTCGGCTATTATGGGTTGTTTGGAAAACGCTTGCTGTGGAATGTGAAATACTCCTCCTAGAAAATTCACCGTGTCCCCTCTAAACTCGGTGTGCATGTAGTCAAGACTTTGAGGATGCTAAATTGCGGACGGATTTTTGATATCTCGAACGGTTTGGCTGTGGCGAGGAATCGAATTTATGGCGAGAAAAGAGAAACACGAAGTGGAATAACTTCTGCATACATTAACTGATCTTGATGAAACTTCAGCAGTATGTTCGTGGTAAGAGGCCGATCAGATGGATGTAACTATTGTGAGTCAAAGTTATAGCGCCACCAACTGGCAGCAGGAAGTGTGTCACTTTCAACATGCTTTTGACAAAAGTGACAAAAGTGTTTAGTTTTACCAACAGTTACAAAAATCAGAATATATATTGGTCTCACCGAGCCGGACAACTTTCTAATTTACAGTTATTAGCTCAGAGCAAAAGGAAGTCAGATATTTTGGTTTGAATGTGGATTTTTTGGATATTTCAGACTCTGAGTTTTTAGCTACTCTTCCTAACTGGTTTATTTTATTCACACCAAATTTTTTCAAAATGATGAAAATACATTAAAGATGCTAAATTGTGAACGGATATTAAACATCTCAAACGGTTTTGCTATAGTGAGGGACTAAAGTAATGTACAAAAAGGAAACTAAAAGCCTCATCTTCTAAAAATGTAATTAAAAACCATTTATTTCTATATAAAAGTATACAAATATCACAACTAAACCCATTTTATTCTTTTTTTTTTTTCAATTTAATAATTATTTATAAGTTTAAAAATAGTAATTGTACTATTTAGTCACATAAAAGTCAAGTCATACATAGGGCTATACTGCCCTCTTGTGTTCAAAATCAGGTAGGCCTATTGTATCTACATAAAAATATACTAGGTTTGTGACGGTGAGAATATTTTACCACCGGTTAATCGACGTGTGACACCGCTGGGGGCTTTTGAATCGCCAACTTAAAAACGAAAGTAAAATATGCTCGTCCGCACTGACATTGATAGTGGTTGAGCGAGCGTTTCAAATGAATTCCTATGGAAGTAGGAATTAACTGAAAAACGTTCACTCTGTTCTGCTCGTTCCTCGCCGTGGATGCGCACCGTTATGAATGCCCGTGCAGCCATGAGCATTTTAGTTTCATTTTAAAATTAGCGCCTTTCGGGGGGTGGATTGCTTGAAATTATTTTACAAAAGCACAATGTTGTGTTTTATTGCGACTGTACACAAATATAAGTTAACACTTTGCAGTTTGAATGTCGTACTGTATAATGACGGAGTATGTTTGTTATGTGTCCACTGTTCAATCGCGCCCACGCCACACACACACACACACACACACACACACACACACACACACACACACACGGTTTACTATCTTTGTGGGGACTCTCCATAGACTTAATGGTTTTTATACTGTACAAACTGTATATTCTATCTCCTCACACTAACCCTACCCCTAAACCTACCTATCCCAGAAAACTTTCTGCATTTTTACATTTCCAAAAAAACTCATTCTGTATGATTTATAAGCTTGTTTACCCATGGGGACCTCTATTTAGGTCCCCACTGTGACACGAGTCCCCATGAGTCTGTGTGCATTCAGGTTGAAGTCCCCACCGGGATAGAAAAACATGAACACACATACACACACACACACACACACACACACACACACACACACACACACACACACACACACACACATGTCTGGTTCACTATCTTTGTGGGGACTCTCCATAGACGTAATGGTTTTTTATACCGTACAAACTGTACATTCTATCCCCTTACACTGCCCCTGCCCCTAAACCTACCCATCACAGGAAACATTCTGCATTTTTACTTTCTCAAAACAACTCATCCTGTGTGATTTATAAGCCTTTTGAAAAGTGGGGACCGCTGGCTGGTCCCCACAATGTAGGTGATCTCAGGTTTTACTATTCTTATGGGGACATTTGGTCCCCACAATGTAATATAAACAAGGGCACACACACACACACACACATTCCAGCATTGCAATCCTGACATCGCAGCCTGTTCATTATAGCCTTAATAAAATATAATAATAAAATAGTTAACCTAACATATAAAAATTACACTGCTCTAAATAGTCAGTAGTAAAATTCGTACATTCACAGTAAGCACCGCTCCACTGTGATATTTCAAGCACATTTTTGCGCGTGTGAAGAGGATGATTTTTTCCGTCGATATTGGAACACGAGTGAAGAACAAAGCCTATAATAAAGAATAGTTTAGCATCCAAATACATCGCAAATGTTGAAACATTTTGATTCTAATGAGAGGGTTACGTGAGCCCAACACTGCTTACTTTCATTTTTATTTTTACATTAAATTTAAAGGATTTGTTGTGGAATATTTTGAGTGTATCATAAAATCAGAATAAGGTAAGTCAAGTAATATTTTCTGTCTTTTATATATATATATATATATATATATAAATATAGCTGCGAGCAGCGATGAAGGGCCAAAGCCGGCGGTACCGCCACCCCGGTGCCTTTAGGTAACTAAAGGCACCGGGGTTGCGGTGCCACCGGCTTGGGCCCGTAATCGCTGCTCGCAGCTATATTTTGTTATTATTATTATTTTTTTCTACTTCTCGGGCACTTTTGGGGCCCTTAACATGCTCGAAAACTCTTGAAACTTTGCACACAGGACAGAACCCGCGGCCATCAGGGCCGCGCTGAAGCTGGTACCCGGGCGTGGCAGGGGGGCTCGACAGCGCCCCCTAGAACACAATCTGAAATCTTGGACACATACAAGAACGTATTAGTATGAAACTCGGTACACATATAGATCTCATCAGGCCGAACAACTCTATGTTATTAGCTCCGCCCAACAGGAAGTCGGCTATTATGGGTTGTTTGAAAAACGTATGCTCTGGAATTTGAAATACTCCTCCTAGAGAATTCATCCGATCGCCACCAAACTCGGTGTGCATGAAGTCAAGACATTGAGGATGAAAAATTGCCAGGGGATTTTTGATATCTCGAACGGTTTGCCCGTGGCGAGGAAACAAAATTATGGCGAATAATGGAAACAGGAAGTGTGTTATAACTTCTGCATACATTAACTGATCTTGATTAAACTTCCGCAGTGTGTTCGTTGTAAGAGGCCAATCACATGGATGTGACTATTGTGAGTCAAAGTTATAGCGCCACCAACTGGCAGCAGGAAGTGTGTCACTTTCAAAATGCTTTGAAATCACTCTCTTATTTTTACCCGATTTGCTTCAAACTTTATGTGTATAATGTAGACACACGGCAGATGTAGACCTGTGAAAGGATTATTGATATCTTAGATACTGTTGCCGTGGCAACGCATCAAACTTTAATATTCTTTTTGGATGCTTTTGAGACTCTTAGCATGCTTGAAATTGGATGAAACTCGACAGACACATCACATTTATTAGCCAGTAGACATGTGAAAAGTTTCAGAAACGGGCGTGGTGGAATGGCTCAGTAGCGCCACCTTTAGTCAAAAATGGGGGCTTAGTTTTTCCTAGAATCACAAAAATCGGTATGTATATTGTTCTCATCGAGCCGGACAACTTTCTAATTTAGAGTTATTAGCTCCGACCAAAAGGAAGTCAGATATTTTGGTTTGAATGTGAATTTTTGGAGAATTCTCTCTCTCTCTCTCTCTGTATCTGTGTCTCTGTGTGTGTGGGGGGGGGTGTGGGGGATTTGTCTGTTAGGAGAAAGTTGCTTTTATAATTGTTTTTCAAGGTTTCAGGGTCTTTTGGGGCCCTTAACGTGCTCGCAAACTCTTGAAACTTTGCACACAGGTCAGAACCTGCGGCCATCAGGGCCGGGCTGAAGCTGGTATCTGGGCGTGGCAGGGGGGCTCGACAGCGCCCCCTTGAACGGGGTCTGAAAACTTGGTCCATATATCAAACACGCTTGCCTGAATTAATATGAAACTCGGTACACATATAGATCTCATCAGGCCGAACAACTTCCGCACTCTAAGTTATTAGCTCCGCCCAACAGGAAGTCGGCTATTATGGGTTGTTTGAAAAACGCATGCTGTGGAATTTGATGTACTCCTCCTAGAGAATTCATCCAATCACCTCCAAACTCGGTGTGCATGAAGTCAAGACATTGAGGATGCTAAATTACGGACGGATTTTTGATATCTCGAACGGTTTGGCCGTGGCGAGGACACGAATTTATGGCGAGAAAAGAGAAACACGAAGTGGTATAACTTCTGCACACATTAACTGATCTTGATGAAACTTCAGCAGTGTGTTCGTGGTAAGAGGCTGATCAGATGGATGTAACTATTGTGAGTCAAAGTTATAGCGCCACCAACTGGCAGCAGGAAGTGTGTCACTTTCAAAATGTTTTTGACAAAAGTGGGGGGGTTACTTTTACCAACAGTTACAAAAATCAGTACCTATATTGTTCTCATCAAGCCGGACAACTTTCTAATTTACAGTCATTAGCTCCGACCAACAGGAAGTCAGATATTTAGGTCTGAATGTGGATTTTTTGGATATTTCAGACTCTGAGTTTTTACCTACTCCTCCTAAGGAACACGAGTAAAGTACAAATCCTATAATAAAGAATAGTTTAGCATCCAAATACATCGCAAATGTTGAAACATTTTGATTTTAATGAGAGGATTACATGAGCGCAACACTGCTGACCTTCGTTTTTATTTTTACATTAAATTTAAAGGATTTGTTGTGGAATATTTTGAGTGTATCATAAAATCAGAATAAGGTAAGTAAAGTAATATTTTCTGTCTTTTATATATACTGTGTATATATATATATATATATATATATATATATATATATATATATATATATATATATATATATATAAATATAAATATAAATATAGCTGCGAGCAGCGATGAAGGGCCAAAGCCGGCGGCACCGCCACCCCAGTGCCTTTAAGTAACTAAAGGCACTGGGGTTGCGGTGCCACCGGCTTGGGCCCGTAATCGCTGCTCGCAGCTATATTTATTATTATTATTTTTTTGTGACGTCACCAGACAAAGACTACCCAAGAAACCTTTGTCCAGATGAAAGCATCTGTCAGAGTTGTCCAGGTGTCGTCCCCCTCAGTGATCCCATCCTAAGTACAAAGAAGGCAAAAATACTCACAAACTGGTCCATTATTGAAGGTATGATTTGGTATTATGTAATTTCGTGTGTGATATTCAGCTAAATTGTCCTCTGATGTATTACTTGTTTACATTTTAGACATTGCCACCTACTGTAAGCAGTGCCCACTTTGTGGAATGTTCTACCGTTACCAGGAGTGGAAAGACTACCTACATAACTTCAATGACCACATCATCCTTGCCATACCCTTATGCCTAACCTTGAGAAACCTTCTCCAGGTAACTTTTAATTCTCTTACGAGAGGTTCTCTCGTATTGCATAAGTTGCTTACGCATCGGGAAAGTCTTCTTTCTTCGAGATCTGAAGCCAAAAATTATCCTTAATTTTGTATTCATTGTCAACGCAGTGCGGCAGCCGGCAGACCTAGGCAGGCTGTATAAGCGTGCTCATTGGCTGCTCGGCGGCAACTGCTTAAGCCTATCAGTGAGCGCTCTGATACGCGGCCTCCAATGAGGGCGCTTCGCGCCCTCCACACCCTTCTAACCGTCAGAATGGGTGTGGCCAGCGTGTATATAACCAGCGCTCACAGGCTAAATATCTGATTTTCTTGTCTTCAGCGAAGCTCTTCACATCGCTGGATCTTGAGAGCCGCCGCCGTTGAAACCAGCGACCAGCAAGCTTAGGACAGCGCCTGAGGAAGCCGGCCGTCTTCGCCGCCTTCAGCCATCCGTGCCTGCTACGCTATCCGGCGACATATCCTTTACATTATTACTGTTACTGTGTGTGTTCGCTCCGCGACACACTTTCTCTGTATTCTAAAAGAGCACGAGGAGTTTTTGTAAAAACGCCTCGTTTTTCCTGCGGCTCGTGCCGCGCCCCGCTCAGCAATGGAGACCGTCACCTCTTCTGCGCTCTCTGCCTGGACCGCGGGCACGCCGCCACCGCACTCTCTACGGGCGGCTGCCCCGAGTGCGAAGAGCTTTCAATGTCTACCCTGCGGGCTCGACTTGAAGCTTTCGACCAAGCTGTCGCTCCGCCTGTCCCTGCCGGACCGCGCAATAAGAAGCGCCGCTCGCAGAGACCACCGGAGACTGTTGTGACTGAGGAGCTCGCCGGAACCTCTCCCTCGAGCTCTCTCTCGCCCTCTCCCTCCCGGCCGCTCAACCGCCGGCTCTCGCCCGCGCCGTCGCCGCGTCAGGAGATGAGGCGAATGTGATAGATACCCGTACTCTCCCTCTGTTCGAGCCGTGCAACTGCGCCGCTCTCAAGGGATCGCAGAAGCGGACGGTCTCGGAGCGAGTTTCCTCTCCCTCTATTCGAGCCGCGCAAACTGCGCCGCTCACAAGGGATGGCAGAAGCGGACGGTCTTGGAGCTCTCTTTACGTTACAAGAAAGCTACTCCGTCCTCGCGCGTCACTCACCGGTGAAAGGGGAACAGAGTGTTTTCGTCCCGCCGTGGCCGGACTATAACCTCCATTTCTCACACATTTCTCAGTCCCCTCTTAAGTTCAGGCGACTGGAATTGTTACTATCGCAGTATACAAGCCTGTTATAAATACCCTGTGGCTCAGTGGCGGAATCTTAGACTTTCACGCTAGAGACCAGAGTTCGATCCCGGCTCTCGCGGCAGATAAAATTTATGCTGTTCGCTTCTCCCAGCTCGCGGCCAGTTTTTCTTACATACAGAAAGCAAGCCCGCTCTCTCCCTTGTTGGGCCGCGCAGATTGCGCCGTTCACAAGGGATGTCAGAGCGGACGGTCACGAGCAACGTTCAGCGCGCGCGCCTCACTCACCGGCGAAAAGAGAAGAGAGTGTGTTAGTCCCGCTGCGGCCGGACTATGGCGGGCCGGAAGGTTCAAAAATAGGACTAATGATTTGTCTTGGGAAGTCACTTTACTATAGCCATTAGCTACTGACTTTCCCACTGATAGGCCAGCAGTGGATCTGTATACGTACGTACCCTCCTCACACAGCGGGCGACTCACTCTCCTCACACAGCGGGCGACTCACTCTCCTCACACAGCGAGCGACTCACACAGCGAGCGACTCACTCTCCTCACACAGCGGGCGACTCACTTTCCTCACACAGCGGGCGACTCACTTTCCTCACACAGCGAGCGATTCACCTCACACAGCGAGCGACTCACTCTCCTCACACAGCGGGCGACTCACTCACCTCACACAGCGAGCGACTCACTCTCCTCACACAGCGGGCGATTCACCTCACACAACGAGCGACTCACTCTCCTCACACAGCGAGCGATTCACCTCACACAGCGAGCGACTCACTCTCCTCACACAGCGAGCGACTCACTCTCCTCACACAGCGGGCGACTCACTCTCCTCACACAGCGAGCGACTCACCTCACACAGCGAGCGACTCACCTCACACAGCGAGCGATTCACCTCACACAGCGGGCAACTCACTCTCCTCACACAGCGGGCGACTCACTCTCCTCACACAGCGAGCGACTCACTCTCCTCACACAGCGAGCGATTCACCTCACACAGCGAGCGACTCACTCTCCTCACACAGCGGGCGACTCACTTTCCTCACACAGCGAGCGACTCACTCTCCTCACACAGCGAGCGATTCACCTCACACAGCGAGCGACTCACTCTCCTCACACAGCGGGCGACTCACTCTCCTCACACAGCGGGCGACTCACTCTCCTCACACAGCGAGCGACTCACTCTCCTCACACAGCGAGCGATTCACCTCACACAGCGAGCGACTCACTCTCCTCACACAGCGAGCGACTCACTCTCCTCACACAGCGGGCGACTCACTTTCCTCACACAGCGATCGACTCACCTCACACAGCGGGCGACTCACTTTCCTCACGCCAGTCATGTACACATTGGCCTAATATTATAATAAAACCATATACTCAAATACTGTGGTGGTGCAGTAACTAAATATATCAATAAAGTGTTACATGTATGTGTTGTAAACGTCATAATATTCTGAACCAATAATCTTAAATTGATTCTCAGTGCATTTTTTTTTTTTTACTTTTATAAAGGCAATTTCCCCACAAACTGTCATCTTTAATGTTAAATGATATACATTTTAAGTCACTATACATTTTAAGTCACTATATGGCTTTTACCAATCAAATTGACTTTTAACAAACATATTTTATCCCACTGCAGAGAAAACAGAATCTGCATCAGAGGTGGCATTTAGATATTAAAATTTTTGTATGCAAAACAAGCATAAAACACATTGTTTAGCCACTTTAAAATAGACACCTGTAAAGCTTTTGTGGATTTTATAAATTATCTTTAATATAGAATAATCTTAAAAAGTGAAATTTCCATTTTTGCTGATTCACACTGGTATCAAAATAGGTAAAACACATTTCAGAGTTACATACACCATTATGTTTTTCTACATATCACATTTGTTAACTGTATGACTTACTTTCATGTTGTTGTTTTTCTCTATCAGCTTTTTAGCAATAGATTATTATTAAATCAAACAACAATATTGTTGATGATAAATTCAAAGTAAAAAAAAAAAGATCTTTTCAAAACGCTATAAATCCATCAATCTTCTCGTAATTTCTTTTACTAGTGCAAAATGCCCGTGCAAAATCAGTTTTTGTGTGTTTTTAGTAATTGTTGGTTTGGTACCTGTGAAAGAGACTGTGAACGCATTGAATTCATGGAGCAGGCTAGGTTACTACAAATGATGGCTGTGAATAAACTATAATATTCAGAAGTAAACAGTGTAGCTGACTGAGTGTTTATGAATACCACAACCTTCTAAGTTTTAGTGCAAAATGCCCGTGCAAAATCAGTTTTTGAGTGTGTTTTTAGTAATAGTTGGTTTGGTGTGTTTGAGTGCTCATTGTTACAATTACACAGCAAAAGTTCAGTGACATTTTTATTTGTGCATGGTAGAAAGCACACAGTGAACTCCGAGAAAATGCAACGCTTGAGGAAACAGTTTGTGAATAGGCTACTACAAATGATGGCCGTGAAAGAGACTGTGAACGTACTGAATAGGATATGTTTAGTTGGTGAATAGCATAGGCTACTATTACACAGTAGCGATAACTTTAAGCGCACCAGAATGAAATATAATATTCAGAAGTAAACAGCATAGCTGACTTACAGATTCTGTTAACATCCACAAATGAATAAGCGCGTCGATTCAGGGAGCAGTGCAAAGTGCCCGTGCAAAATCAGTTTTTGTGAGCTGATCGCCGTCAAAAAAGTTCAGGAGATATTTCTTAGTGATGGCTGATTTCAACAGTTTCAATATGATAGCATTTTGGAAAAAAAGTGTCATGAATTTATTGTATTTTTGGGGAAAAATAATCCGTTTTTATAATAGATCTTTGAAAATCCAAATCTGGATTTGAATTTATGATATTATAACCTAAAGATGCTATGTGAAAGTTTTAAACAGAAAATAGTGATTTTCATCTTGCCACTTTCTTGGTAAAGAAAACACATTTTTACTCAAATTAATCAAAATGGATTTATCACATTCTGGAACCAAACTATAATATTCAGAAGTAAACAGTGTAGCTGACTGAGTGTTTATGTCAGAATGTTTATTTTTAAACCACAACCTTTTAAAAATGATATATTTAACGATATCTTTAGCATTTCTCATCCAAACAACGTCGAACTTGGCACTGCACTTACTCGTGACCGTAGCGAGACACCTGTCAAGTTTGAAATCCATCGGACTAACGGTTCGAGAGATATGTGGTTAACAGACACACACACAGACAGACAGACAGACAGACGTTTCTGTAATTTATAGATAGATAATTCCTCGAGCTAATAGATAATTTCCTGCTCAGTCTCTGTATCGCTCTGTTGCCCCTGGCAACCGATAGCGTAGGATCCCAAAATGGTGGACGGGCTCAATTTTTTTTTAACGAACTTTATTATGAACAATACACAGGACAATAGGTACAGAGAACACTACAAATACTGTGCAACCTGCACAACAAAAAAATGAAATGTACAGTATGTACAGACCAGAGGATATTCGTCACGTGACAGCAAGCTACCGTGACGTATGTCATCATTCTCACTGAGGAAAGTGAGTCGCCCGCTGTGTGAGGAAAGTGAGTCGCCCGCTGTGTGAGGAAAGTGAGTCGCCCGCTGTGTGAGGAGAGTGAGTCGCCCGCTGTGTGAGGAGAGTGAGTCGCTCGCTGTGTGAGGTGAATCGCTCACTGAGGAAAGTGAGTCGCCCGCTGTGTGAGGAAAGTGAGTCGCCCGCTGTGTGAGGAAAGTGAGTCGCCCGCTGTGTGAGGAGAGTGAGTCGCCCGCTGTGTGAGGAGAGTGAGTCGCTCGCTGTGTGAGGAGAGTGAGTCGCTCGCTGTGTGAGGAGAGTGAGTCGCTCGCTGTGTGAGTCGCTCGCTGTGTGAGGAAAGTGAGTCGATCGCTGTGTGAGGAAAGTGAGTCGCTCGCTGTGTGAGGAAAGTGAGTCGCTCGCTGTGTGAGGAGAGTGAGTCGCTCGCTGTGTGAGGAAAGTGAGTCGCTGGCTGTGTGAGGAAAGTGAGTCGCCCGCTGTGTGAGGAGAGTGAGTCGCTCGCTGTGTGAGGAAAGTGAGTCGCCCGCTGTGTGAGGAGAGTGAGTCGCCCGCTGTGTGAGGAGGGTACGTACGTATACAGATCCACTGCTGGCCTATCAGTGGGAAAGTCAGTAGCTAGTGGCTATAGTAAAGTGACTTCCCAAGACAAATCATTAGTCCTATTTTTGAACCTTCCGGCCCGCCATACCGGACAACCGCCAATTCTCACACATTTCTCAGTCCCCTCTTAAGTTCAGGCGGCTGGAAATATTACTATTGCAGTAAACGAGCCTGTTTTAAATACACGCACGCCTGCAAACTAACGCCGACGCGACACATGAGGTCGCTTTTTATATGCTCGCGCTAACCGAAAGCTCATGTGTTTTCCCCTGTGGCTCAGTGGCAAAATCATACGCTTTCGCGTGGGAGATCCGTGTTCGATCCCAGCTCTCGGGGCAGATAAAAATTTATGCTGCTTGCTTCTCCGAGCTCGCGGCCAGTTTTTCTTACTTACAGAAAGCGAACCCGCCTCTCGCACCACACCTACTCATGGTGCTCGAGTATTTATGAGCGTCTAAATACGAGAGAAGAAAAGACGGTTAAGTCCTGCAGCGCTGCGGCTGGACCACCGTCGAAGCTTCACGCTCTGTCAGTCCCCGTTGCCACGGCTACTGCAGCTGTTTACCTCGCAGTCAACGAGCCGGTATATCTACCCGCTCGCCTGCGCGCAACCGCCGTTCTCACGACAACCCAGAGAAATTTCAAAAGAGCATAATGTCTGGTTGCACGGCTGACGCCGTATGTGTTTCAAGTGCAGTGAATGTGCCCACGTTTCTGTGCTCACCCCTGTACACAAGCACTATACATCCCGTGTCTCTCACAGAGCCCACTCTCATAAAGCAGGCAAAAGCCGCTTTAGTGTTAAAAGTAGGTCACGTGTCCACTTCTCCGTGCCCACACCTACTCACTGCCCGCTCTGTCACACGGCCTCGCACGACCGGTCATGTTTTGAATGTAAGTCCTGTGCCCGCCCTCGAGCGCTCACACATACTAACGAACATTTTCGGCCCCGACGCCGCCATCGCGCGTCGCGCCTCACACTATATGTTCCCCGTCCAAAGCCACCGGGACACTGTGTGTAAAACGGCCAGCTATCGCTGCGTGCGATCCGCCGTATCTAAGCACCAAGAGCGCGCGCGCCGCGCCCGCCCCTCCGTTTCGAGCTCTCGAGCCCGCGATGCGCGGTGATCGGAGCCCGGAGGCCATTCTGCCCCTGGCTGCACACGCAAAAGCGTGGGAAGCTATTCCAGGCGCATCAGAATGGGTGCTAAGCACAGTAAAAATGGGCTATACTCTGCAGTTCGCTCGCCGCCCTCCGCGCTTTCAGGCGCGTACCGAGACGAGAGTGAATGGAGAAGTAGCACATCTACTTCGAGCAGAAATAGCACACTTCTGTGCAAAGGGGCTATAGAACCGGTTCACCCTTCTATGAGCGAGTCAGGCTTTTTACAGCCGTTATTTCCTCGTTTCCAAGAAGGACGGAGCTCTCAGACCAATTTTGGATCTGAGATATTTGAACAAAGCTCTTATGAGAAGACCGTTCAAAATGCTCACAACCAGACAGATCCTCGCGCAGATTCGCCCGAGGGACTGGTTCATCTCTCTCGATCTGAAAGACGCGTACATTCAGATCCAGATAATACCCCGTCACAGGCCATTCTTGAGATTCGCCTTCGACGGTAAGGTATATCAATACACCGTCCTGCCGTTTGGCCTGTCTTTAGCACCCCGTACATTCACGAAGTGCATGGACACGGCTCTCGCTCCCCTGAGAGGGCAGGGAGTGCGAATTCTAAACTATCTGGACGATTGGCTGATTTTAGCACAGTCAGAGGCCGAACTCATCCGCCACAGAACAGTGCTTCTCAGCCACCTAGAAAGCCTGGGGCTTACGGTCAACTGGACATAGAGCTCGCTAGTGCCCAGTCAATCAACCTCTTTTCTGGGTTTGGATCTGGACACTGTAGCGATGACGGCCCGCCTGTCGACACAGCGCGCGCGTTGCATTCGACGCCTGGCCGCATCCTTCCGGCCGGGCAGCACCGCACCTCTCAAAACATTTCAGAGGTTGCTGGGTTGTATGGCCTCAGCTGCAGCAGTGCTTCAGCTGGGTCTCTTACGAATGCGCCCGCTACAACGCTGGCTGAATGCCCGAGTGCCTCACAGAGCATGGGCTTCCGGCGGCATCGAATCAGAGTGACTCAGAGCTGCGTTTCAGCACTGAAGCCCTGGTTAGCGGCCGACTGGTACCAGCGGGGAGTGACAATGGGAGCTATCTTACACCGCAAAGTTATCTCGACGGACGCTTCCACCTCAGGTTGGGGCGCTCTTTTCGAGGGCAAACCGGTTTTTGGCCTGTGGTCAGACCAGGAAAAATGCCTCCACATAAACTGTTTGGAGATGATAGCGGTCGAGAACGCGCTCAAGCGCTTCCTCCCATTCATACAGGATCACCATGTGCTAGTCCGCTCGGACAACATGTCCGTGGTATCCTATGTGAACCGACAGGGCGGTGTCAGATCCAGGAATCTGTGCAAGCTGACAGATCGCCTTCTCGTGTGGGCTTACCGCTCGCTGAGAGCCGCGCACGTGCCGGGCCACCTGAATGTCGGTCCAGACAGACTGTCCAGGGACAACATTCCCCCGGGAGAATGGTCCCTGCACCCCCAGACAGTCCAGTTTCTCTGGCGCCTATTCGGCAGAGCGGAGATCGACCTCTTTGCGTCGAAAGACAACGCTCACTGCCCGAAATATTACTCAAAGCGAGGACGCGCTGTCCCAGACATGGCCCAGCCTCCCGCTGTATGCTTTTCCTCCGATCTCCCTGTTGCCACAGGTCATTTCGAGGATCAGAGAAACGCACCACTCAGTGCTTCTGATAGCCCCGCGCTGGGAGAACCAAATTTGGTACCCAGAGCTAGTGAGGATGTCGCACTCATCCCCATGGCCGATCCCGGTGAGAAAGGATCTCCTCTCCCAAGCCGGTGGATCGATCTGGCATCCCCATCCAGAGCGTTCATCTCTGCATGCATGGGTGATCAACGGATACCCGTTGATCTGTCAGAATGGGTCGTGAACACGATCACACAGTCTAGAGCCCCCTCTACGAGACGGCTCTACGCGTCTAAATGGTCGGTGTTTTCCAAATGGGGCGCTACTAAAGCTTGGATCCACGCGCATGTGGGGTCCCGCGGGTGCTCTCCTTCCTACAAGAGCTGTTGGAAAAGGGCAGGTCCCCTTCCACGCTCAAAGTATATGTGGCTATTGCAGCGTTCGTGGAGACGACGCGCGGCCGGGCAATAGGAAGGAATGAGCTCATTATCCGCTTCCTCAGAGGAGCTAGACGGATGAACCCCCCGCGGCCCCCCTCGGTTCCTTTTTGGGATCTGTCCTTGGTCCTGGGGGCCCTGAAGGCTTTTCCCTTTGAACCGCTCGAATCCGTGGATTTAAAGTACCTGTCGCTTAAAACCGTTTTTCTGATAGCTCTGTCTTCAGTTAAACGTGTGGGGGATTTGCACGCGCTATCTGTTAGCCCTGCATGTCTTGAGTTCGGACCGAACGACTCGAAAGTCATTCTCAGACCGAGACACGGTTACATCCCCAAAGCGATTGGAACCCCTTTTAAGGGCACAAGTCATTTCCCTTTCGGCTCTGCCAGCATCCGACAATGGGGACAGTGATAACCTCCTATGCCCTGTCCGGGCGCTGAGAGTTTACATCACGCGCTCCGCCGCTTTCAGGCGTTCAGAGCAGCTCTTTGTTTCCTTCGGCGGACGCACCAAGGGTCTCGCCGCCTCGAAACAGAGCCTGTCCAGGTGGATAGTGGACGCGATTGCAGCAGCTTATGCCTCCAAACACCTGCAGTGCCCTCTGGGTATCAGAGCCCACTCTACTAGAGGCATGGCCTCGTCGTGGGCCTGGTCCAGCGGAATTTCTATCCACGATATTTGTATGGCAGCGGGCTGGGCCTCCCCATCAACATTCGTGAGGTTTTATAACCTGGAAGTTCCCGCCTTACAGGCAAAAT
This sequence comes from Squalius cephalus, assembly GCF_949319135.1. Lineage (NCBI taxonomy): Eukaryota > Metazoa > Chordata > Actinopteri > Cypriniformes > Leuciscidae > Squalius > Squalius cephalus. The sequence goes on along the minus strand of NC_137140.1, from coordinate 14,380,282 downwards.
TATTGTCAGTATAAGTGACATGTATGCTCTGCCCAGTCTCTCATGTGCAGACTACGTTCACATGCTAACGATACTTCTGGTATATACTTAGGGTGAAGTGTTTTTATACTCAGACCGGCTGGGCCGCTCTGTTTCTCATTCCCCTCTACGCGCTGTTTTACCGGTGCTGGCCCGCGCTGCTGGCCGCCCGTATTCCACTATGTAGCGCGGGGGTTTATTCTCTTCATGAAAGACCGACTATGTCGCTCTTTTCTTACCCTAATGAGTGCTTATGTACTGTGTGGCCTCGCTCTGCCGGCCCTACTGTTTTGCACTACTATATGCTTATAGACCGGCCGCGCCGCTCTATTTTATAGACTGAGTGAAGTGCTTTGTGCTGTGCTGGCCCGTCTCTCCGACCGGCCACATATTCCAGCAGTATGTTTTCCCCGGTCTCCCTGGGATTCATGGGCTGGATGCTCGGCGCACACGGCGTTGACAAAGGGTTCCCGATGCGTAAGCAAGTTACGCAATACGAGAGAACCTCTCGTAAGAGAACGTACTCGGTTACCAATGTAACCTCGGTTCTCTCTAGAAGAGGGAACGAGTATTGCGTAACCTGCCGTGTCGCGCCACGAGCTTTTGCGCTTCAGACTGCGAAAACCAGATATTTAGCCTGTGAGCGCTGGTTATATACACGCTGGCCACACCCATTCTGACGGTTAGAAGGGTGTGGAGGGCGCGAAGCGCCCTCATTGGAGGCCGCGTATCAGAGCGCTCACTGATAGGCTTAAGCAGTTGCCGCCGAGCAGCCAATGAGCACGCTTATACAGCCTGCCTAGGTCTGCCGGCTGCCGCACTGCGTTGACAATGAATACAAAATTAAGGATAATTTTTGGCTTCAGATCTCGAAGAAAGAAGACTTTCCCGATGCGTAAGCAACTTACGCAATACTCGTTCCCTCTTCTAGAGAGAACCGAGGTTACATTGGTAACCGAGTACGTTTAACACTATGGTGTAGGTATATATGTATGTTACTTAAAACAGATTTTGTTTATTCCAGGTGCATACTTCTGTGAGCAGAGCCGTTTATTTTTTGCAAGATTTGACCGGTTTAAAGTTTCCGTCAGCAGACACGGTGCTGCATGCCTATTTACACTTTGAGGCCCTTACAAAACATGAAATATACGACACTATATTCAATAATATTTTTTTTGTAGGTTAATGTTATTCGGAAACTATGCAAAGAATGTGGTCTGGACTCCACTGGATCTCGGAGTGACCTCCTCCTCAGATTGTCTAATGTCTGCTCCCTTTTACTTTAACTCTTTACTTCAGACTTACGTGCCTTCCAGGAACTTGCGCTCTGCAAGTGAACGGCATCTTGTGGTGCCATCTCAAAGAGGCACAAAATCTCTTTCTCGGACCTTTACCATGACTGTTCTCTGCTGGTGGAATGATCTGCCGAACTCAACCAGAGCGGCTGAGTCCATAGCCACTTTTAAGAAACGGCTGAAGACACTTCTTTTTCGACAGCACTTGATCCAGTAATACTAACACTTTCTCTCTACTACTCTATTCTATTCTGTTCTATAACTTAAAAAAAAAAAAAAAAAAAAAAAAAAATTGCGTTGAATTAAACTGAGAAGGGTCATAGCACTTGCATTTTTGTTGTCCTACTGCTAGTTTAACTGCTTCTATTGTTCTCATTTGTAAGTCGCTTTGGATAAAAGTGTCTGCTAAATGAATAAATGTAAATGTAAATGTAATGAAATGAAATCAAGATCAAAATCTTCGAAAAAATCTGGGGTGCCTCTGGTGAGCTTAATTTCTAATACTGTTTTGTCTGGTCTTTGATATTACAGTCAATATATTGGTAATACATTAAAGGGACACTTCACCCATTTGCATTAAGCTTTGCATTGTTAGAAACCCAGTCATACTATTGAATGGTCATGCAACATTTTTTCATTTTCCCCCGAGACGAGAGAAATCTGTATTTACCTCTTTACACTTCCTCCTACAATGACGCAAAAATCGTCATTTTGCGTCATTGTAGGAGGAAGTGTAAGAGGGGGGGATTTCTGTTAAGACTACAAGCACTAGATCCACCCTTTCAAACCCGCCCATAGGGGGTTGGACCTAATGCGCTAACAGACCTATCACAGATCAGTGCGAGTGCGTTTGATTTCAACGGCAGAAACCTGCAGAAAACAGGGACGAAGAAAGCTGAGTAGTAGGGGTTACCATACTCTATTTCCCGGACATGTCCGGCCGTCGAGATCGACAAAAATGTCCGGGATTCAGCTTTTGCTTTCTGCGGTCGCCATCCATTGTTTACATGCTCACCTTTTGTTTCAATCTAACTGAATTCACCCCGATTGGTGAATCTGAATGTAATGTTTACATGAATGCTAAACAAGTGATCGGTTGATTTGCGTTTTAACATTGCTAAGAAAATACCCGCACCTCCGTGAGAGATAGCCCATGAGACCGGTGCATCTCACAGGCGCGCTCATCAGTAATCACAGTAATACAGGGAGCAGGACGAGGCTAGCGCCGCGGGAGAAAGACGCGAGGTTGGTGGCGTGAACGGTTGAAAGACGCGAGGCCGGTGGCGTGATTGGTTGATGTGTGTTTTACCATTGCTAAGAAAATACCTGCTCCTCCGTGCGAGATACGAGAACAGTGCCTCACAGGTGTCGGTTGTCAGTAATCATGCCACCGGCCTCGCGCCGTTCTCCCGCGCCCCTCAGCCTCGTCCTGCTCGCCACAGTAAACATGATGAATGGCGACTGTAGAACGCAAAAGCCGAATCCCGGACATTTTGGGCAAACTCGTCACGGAGACTCACTCGTAGCCTAGCCTTGCCTTGATTTACTTTAAATGAGTCCACCCCGCAAGATTACTGTTATAAACATGAGCCTCGTCTGAAACGCAAAGGGGGTGGTGTTGCTGTAATTTATAGTAATAGTTTCAAAACCACTAAGAAATCAAGTTTTAAATATAATTCTTTTGAAGCATTGGTGCTTAATGTAAAAATATATAGTGTAAACGATAAATCACGTTTGAGATTTGTGCTGGCTACTGTATACAGGCCACCAGGGCACCATACAGACTTTATCAAAGAATTTGCGGACTTTCTATCAGAATTAATATTGACTGCAGATAAAGTACTAATTGTTGGTGATTTTAATATACACATCGATAATGAAAAAGATGCATTGGGATTGGCATTTAAAGACATTGTAAATTCAATTGGAGTTAGACAACACGTGTCAGGACCTACTCATCGTCGTAATCATACTCTAGATCTAATATTATCACACGGAATAGATGTTGATGTCGTTGAAATTCTGCAGCAGAGCGATGACATCTCAGATCATTATCTAGTCTCGTGTAATTTCCATTTAGCCAAGGCTGCAAAGCCGACTCCGTGTTACAAATATGTGAGACCTATCACTTCTGCTACTAAAGATTGCTTTATTAATAATCTTCCTAATCAGTTTCATCATCTCAGCATCTCAGATAGCTTAGAAGAACTAGATATTACAACAGAAACGTTTAACTCTCTCTTTTCCAGCACTTTAGACACAGTTGCTCCGTTGCGCTTAAAGAAGATTAAAGAAAATAGTCCAACGGCGTGGTACAACGAGCACACTCGGGCCCTTAAGAGAGCAGCCAGAAAAATGGAGCGCAACTGGAAGAAAACAAAACTAGAGGTATTTCGCATTTCATGGAAGGAGAGCTCAATTACTTACAGAGAGGCTTTAAAAGCTGCTAGATCTGCTTATTTTTCAACCCTATTAGAAGAAAATAAACATAATCCTAGGTATTTATTTGAAACGGTGGCTAAACTAACGAAAAATAAAGCTTCAAGCACCGAAGTTTCCAAGCAACACAGCAGTAATGACTTTATGAACTTCTTCACTTATAAGATTGATAATATCAGGGACAAAATTATAACTATGCAACCGTCTACTACAGTATCACATCAGGCAGTGCATTGTAGTCTCCCTGAGGAAAAATTTGATTCATTCGTTGCTATAGGAGAGGAAGAATTTACTAAACTCATTAAATCATCTAAATCTACAACATGTATGTTAGACCCTATACCGACTAAGCTACTGAAAGAAATACTTCCAGAGGTCATAGATCCTCTTCTTAATATCATTAATTCGTCTTTGTCTCTAGGATACGTACCAAAAAACTTTAAGCTGGCTATGATTAAACCGCTTGTTAAAAAAGCGCAACTTGATCCTTCAGAATTAGTCAATTACAGGCCGATCTCGAATCTACCTTTTCTGTCAAAGATATTAGAAAAGGCAGTATCCTCACAACTGTGTTCCTTTCTTGAAAGAAATGATATCTGCGAGGATTTCCAGTCAGGATTTAGACCGTACCATAGTACCGAAACAGCTCTCGTTAGAGTCACAAATGATTTGCTCTTATCATCCGATCGTGGTTGTATCTCGCTATTAGTGTTACTCGATCTTAGTGCTGCATTTGACACCATCGACCACAACGTTCTTTTAAATAGATTAGAACATTATGTTGGCATTACGGGAAATGCACTAGCATGGTTTAAATCATACTTATCTGACCGTTATCAGTTTGTAGCAGTAAATGAAGAGATGTCTCATCTCAACTTCCGGTTTGAAAGGGTACGCTGGCGCGTTTGGCTGCCGCTCCTCTCTCCCGTTTATTTTAATTTTATTTCATTTATTCTTATAAGTTTATTTGGCTATGAGCCAGTGAAGCCAGTGAAGACTATCTGTCTTTGTTATTCTACCGTGATGCGGAATCACGCTTCGCATGCTGGACTACTGCTTCTATCTCTGAGTGCTGTTTACTGGAATTTACTCTTCTGTCGCCTGGCCCAGGACGTACTCTGCTTACAACGCTGTGAGGCTGCTGTTGGTGTGGACCCTCCCCGAATGGCTCTCAGGTACACTGCTCGCCAGTTGTTGAACCTGAACGGACATTTAGATACGGCGAATGACATACGTGCTCTCTGCAGTCATGTTGGAATATTGCGACCTAAGCGTTATTTACATCGCTCTTCAAGGCGTAGTTTTTTATGCTCAACATCTAAACCTGTTGCTTATCCGACATTTCTGCGCAAACCCCATAGACTGCTGTTTAGACCTACAGGGGTTAATTTTAATAACTTATCAGCACTCAGGCGTGTGGAGGTTGCATCGGAGTCATCTACTCCCCCGCGTCTGCTGAAATCAGCACTGTTTAACGCGCGCTCTGTCAACAACAAAGCCGTTATTTTATCTGATATTATTTTAGAGCAAAAGTTGGACCTTATCTGTTTAACTGAAACATGGCACAAAGAATCTGACGGTCTTCTTTTTAATGAACTGACTCCTGCTGGCTATGGATTATTTGATCTGCCCCGTTCTTCTGGTAGAGGTGGGGGTATCATTGTGCTGCATAGTCAACAGTTCAACATGTGTCCCGTGGCTGTTCCCAAATCTGACTCATTTGAATGTCTTGTTCTGAGTGTTTCTGCGCCCTTCTCTACTGCAGTGGCTACAGTCTACAGGCCTCCTAAGACAAATAAAGACTTTCTGTCTGAATTATCAGATATGCTGTCTTTTCTCTGCCTCAGATTTGAAAGAATTCTTCTCCTGGGGGATTTCAACATCCATATGGATATAAAAGACAACGCAATAACAAAAGACTTCTTGTCCATATTAGAGTGCTTTGAATTAGACCAACTTGTGGACTGTCCTACGCATGACAAAGGCCACACTTTAGACCTTGTGATTACCAATGGTTCATTTGTGTCTCAGTTGTCAACCTCTGATTTGGGTCTGTCTGATCACCGGGCTGTCTTCTTTAACATGGAATTACCTGTCATGAACACTTCCACTTCCCGCATCATTAATTATCGCAATTGGAGATTGATTGAGCCCACTGACTTTTCAGATTTAATTGACACTTTTTTAAGTTGTGATTCTCTATCTGATGATCTGGATGATAACGTTTCTGTGTTGAATTCTGTGCTGCTGTCTGGCCTGGACACGCTGGCTCCCTTGAAATCACGATCTGTTTCTTTTGCACGCTCCGCTCCTTGGTACAATGATGATCTGCGTGCTATGAAGGCTTTGTGTCGCAAAATGGAGCGTAGATGGCGCACATCAGGTTTAACTGTTCATCACCAGGCCTGGAAAGACAGCTTACTTGAGTATAAGGCTGAAATTGTGTCAGCTAGATCTGATTATTTTTCTCAGATAATTGTCAGCAATCAGAGAAATCCTAAACTACTGTTTCACTCAATCAACAAGCTGCTTAAAAATCCCAGCCTCTCTAATGTTCCTGCTTCAACTCACCTTTGTAATATGTTTTTGGAGATTTTTAGCACCAAAATTGATAATATACGTAACCACATTGTTACTACTCATACTATTGCTGCTGCCTCCTTAAATATTTCTGCATTTTCTGGTATCTCTCTCTCTAATTTTGCAATTCATGACCCCCAGTCTCTATGTAATATGGTTTCAAAACTGAAAGCCTCAACTTCCAGAGTTGATCCCATACCATCTTGTCTTTTTAAATCATGTTTTGATTCCCTCTCTCCTGTTGTTTTGAGAATTATCAATAACTCTCTGTGCACCGGTATTGTGCCAGCAGCACTTAAAATGGCTGCTGTCACCCCTGTACCCAAAACTAACAACATGAACTTTGATAATCTGAATAATTTTCGTCCCATCTCTAATCTTCCATTCCTCGCCAAAATTTTAGAACAAACAGTGGCTTCTCAACTGCTTTCTCATCTTTCCTCTAATGATCTTTTTGAGCCACTTCAGTCTGGATTCCGTAAACTCCACAGCACGGAAACTGCACTAGTTAGAGTCACAAATGACTTGTTAATGGCTTCTGATTCTGGCCGCTTATCTATACTGATTCTTCTTGATCTTAGTGCCGCTTTTGACACTATAGATCACTCCATTTTAATCACCCGCTTAGAGACTATCTTTGGAGTTTCTGATTCTGCATTAAAGTGGTTTAAGTCCTACCTCTCTGATCGCAAGCAGTTTGTTGTGATGGGTGATTGCAAGTCTGAGGTCGGTGTGGTGCACTCTGGTGTTCCCCAGGGATCAGTTTTGGGCCCTTTACTTTTTAGTATTTACATTTTTCCATTTGGCCAACTTTTAAGAACACTTGGTCTTAACTTTCACTTTTATGCCGATGACACTCAGATATATATACATTCAAAACCTGATGTCAATATGCCTGTGTCTTTCCTTTCTCAATGTTTTACTGAGATTAAGAAATGGATGTCTGAAAATTTTCTCTGTCTAAACAGTGACAAGACTGAAGTGATGCTTATTGGTTCACCTCATCAGTTGCGTAAAGCAGAGTCCATAACCTTAAGTGTGGATGGCTCTGCTTTACAATTCCAAACTAAACTAAAAAATCTGGGGGTGATATTTGATGCCAATTTAACATTTGACCATCAAGTTCGTAACACAGTCAAAACATCATTTTTTCATCTCAGAAACATTGCCAAATTGCGTCCCATATTGACTTTCTCTGTAGCTGAAAAATTAATCAACACTTTTGTTTTTTCACGTATTGATTACTGTAATGCTTTGCTGGCTGGAGTATCTAGAGCTACCCTAAGTAAATTACAGTTGGTACAAAATTCAGCTGCTAGAATTCTTACAAGGACCAGTGCAAGGGAGCACATCACACCTGTCCTGGAAAAATTGCACTGGCTTCCTGTTAGTTTTCGTATCGATTTTAAAATTCTCATGCTCACTTATAAGGCCTTGAATAATCTGGCCCCTCAATATTTGTGTGAGCTTCTAACCCCCTACACTCCTACACGTGCTCTACGCTCCTCTGAAGCTGGTCTTCTAACTGTCCAAACAACACGGCTAAAAACTATGGGTGATCGAGCTTTTTCTTCTTTGGCTCCTAAATTGTGGAATTCCCTGCCCTCTGAGATTAGGAATGCAGAATCCCTTAGTGTTTTTAAATCATCCCTTAAAACTTACTTTTTTAGGGTAGCGTTTGTGTGATTCATGTCATTATTATGCTTGTTTTTTTTATTTTTATTTTTTATTTTTTTGTGTGGTCAGTTTTTTACTGTTTGCACTGTTATGTGTACCTTTTAAAAGGTATATGTACCTTTTAATTTCATATTTTTATGTAAAGCGCTTTGAGATGCTACTTTTAAAGGCGCTATATAAAATAAAGTTTATTATTATTATTATTATTATCGATCACAAGTTCAGTATGGCGTACCACAAGGCTCAGTACTAGGACCGCTGCTGTTCACTCTGTACATGCTACCCTTAGGAGATATCATTAGGAAACATGGCATTAGCTTTCACTGTTATGCCGATGATACTCAGCTCTATATTTCTTCAAAACCTAACGAAACTTATCAATTCACAAAATTAACGGAATGCATAGCGGATATAAAAATTGGATGACTTGTAATTTCCTACTTCTAAATTCTGAAAAAACAGAGTTTCTAATTATTGGACAAAAAACTTCCTCACGTAATAATCTAGAATACTGTCTAACACTTGATGGCTGCTCTGTTAAGTCTTCGTCGTCGGTTAGGAACCTAGGTGTGCTCTTTGATACCAATCTTTCATTTGAAAGTCACGTGTCTAGTATCTGTAAAACTGCATTTTTCCATCTTAAAAATATATCTAAATTACGCCATATGCTCTCATTGACAAATGCGGAACAATTGGTTCATGCGTTCATGACCTCAAGGCTAGATTATTGTAATGCTCTACTGGGTGGTTGCCCTGCACGCTTAATAAACAAACTACAGCTGGTTCAAAACGCAGCAGCTCGAGTTCTTACCAGAACCAGGAAGTATGACCATATTAGCCCAGTTCTGTCAAAACTGCATTGGCTCCCTATTAAACATCGCATCAATTTTAAAATATTGCTGATTACTTACAAAGCACTGAATGGTTTAGCTCCGCAGTACTTGAGCGAGCTCTTAACGCATTATAGTCCGTCACGTCTATTACGATCTCAAAATTCCGGCCAGTTGATAATACCTAGAATATCAAAATCGACTGCTGGCGGTAGATCCTTTTCCTATTTAGCACCAAAACTCTGGAACAGTCTTCCTACCATTGTCCGGGAAGCAGACACACTCTGTCAGTTCAAAGCCAGATTAAAGACACATCTCTTTGACCTAGCTTTCACATAATACATTATAGACTTCTATAATTTAATGTTAGGCTGCATATAGTAGGTCAGCCGGAACCGGGAACACTTCCCAAAAATCCTGATGTACTCGTTACATCATGAGAAGAATGGCATCTACGCTAATTTTAGTGTCTGTGTTTATCCCGAGGTTTTCCTGCAGCCTGCCGGATCCAGGCCGTATCCAGATCTGACGAAGGACCTTCGCCTGGACCGATGACAACGCAGTGCTGAAGTGCCAACTAGTCTCTCCCTATGGAGGATCCCACTACCACTCTACAGATAAGGCGTTGTCGGGAAAATTCGTCTCGCGGTCCTACCCCAAAGCAACAAATACAATAAAATTCCTTATCAAAATTTATAAGGAAAGACAAGTATTTTGTTTAGGCTTGGCTTGTAGGGAATTCCAAACCTGCGTATATTCAAACGCACATAACTATAGAACCCATTCTAAATGCGCATGTGAACGCCATCAGCGTTTCTCACAGGTTCGCGTTTAAAGTCTGTGTAGAGAGAATGGTGTCGTCTTAGCGGCCCCTAATTTAATAACAAATGATCATTGCGACGGAAGCAAATAAATTAAAACTAACTTTAGATGGAAATAACTTAACTCTGCTGTAAAGCCGAAACAATCTCTGTTACCTTAAATTATACGCTTATCTCTGTAAAGCTGCTTTGAAACAATCTACATTGTTAAAAGCGCTATATAAATGAAGATGACTTGACTTGACTTGACTTGATGTTTTTGTTTTCAACTGCGCTGTCTTACCGGTAGGCGTGGCTTGGGAGTGGCCTTGTAGGGCAGCGAAGCAAGTGCATTCTGGGAGTTGTTGTCTTTCATCCACATAAGCCAAAAATACATTTTCTGGCTTTTCTCAGTCTAGAAAGCTCCAAATTCAAAAATAATTTCACATTTCTTCTACATAAATGACCCACTTTCAATACACATTCATGTCTCCACGGGTGAAATGACCCTTTAATGTTTAAAAAAAATTAAGATTTTTTTTTTTTGAAGAATGTCTTTTTTTGTGTTATACTAGGAGGCTGGGGAGTTATCATGTGCTCATTTGGCATAGTTTACAGTTTAAAATGTAATCTTCGAGCAGAAAGCCCTCGAGATTTTGCTGATCTTCTGTTCTCATGGAAGCATCTGCCGAACATCATTATTTATGACTTTGCACGTGGTTTGGCAACACATGCCAATCTAAGGGCACCAGAAAGCATACCTATTCGTCCATATGAAGGACGCTTAGCAGAACCCAATGAAGAAAACATTAAACTTGCCAAATCTGGAAATCTGAAAGTGTCCTTCCCTTGGCTGGAAGAAAAAATGAGTGCGAGCAATCCTCAAGGACACCCAGTGACAGGGTCTTCGGATCATTACGTATTGTCTGACCATTTTCACGAGAGCAATACCAAAGACAGTAAAGATGTTCTGAGGAAGATCACTATTGTGCCTCAGCTAGCTGGCAAAGTAAATAGCCAGGATGCAGAGCAACTGTTCGCAAAGATGAGATAAAATAACTACTTTTTGAACATGTCTCAGCCATCAACACATCTGTTTCAAACGAGGACCATAGTTCACCACTATAACGAAAACAAGAACAACAAAGTGAGGACTAGATTAATGAAGACTTTTGGATCAAAGTTGGTGAAGAATATTTATTTATTTATTATTTAAGTAGTGGAAATGCATAGGCCACCATCCAGTGTATGTGTTTAAAGGAAATAGCTCATGTTGGCTGTTTGTATTGTTATAGAAAATTCTGACATCTCCACTGAGGAGCCAGTCCCCATAGACATTGAGATGGAGGACACAACCTCGACCTCAATGATGGTCCCAACCAGTAGTAAGTGTTAATATATCTTGTATTAAGTCTTAATATATCCTGATGAAAGTTATTGTATGTAATTATACATTTTTACTATTACAGCAGAAAATTAAATTGTGTGTAACATCAAACACCTGTCTGCCAGTAAAGTGTGTTGGAATTGTCTGCCAAGTCATAGGCAATCAGCAATGGTATGTGAATGACAGTTTTCAGTGCAGAAATGCAGAATGCAGAATCTTTTAATATATACTATGCAATTTCTTCTCTCATTTGTGTTTAAGCTTGAATGGGCTTTGGGGACAGATGACCCAGATGAGACAATTGCCAAAGTTGGAAACTTGGTTCTGAAAAGGAAATATTTCTGTACTCTAGGTCTCAATGAGCTGTTGGAGGCAACAGTGAGTTGACACACAATAACATACAATAACAATAAGAAATGTTTGTGACCGTTAACAGTTCTCTTTTTAAAAATTGCAGATTGCAAACAGTTGTCTTGAGGTAATCGCATTGGTGGCTAAGGAACGAGTACGTTTTTTTTAAAGCTGCAAATCTCAAATAGTCAGAGACATAGCTTGTGTACAGTCTTACATTAGTATGTTATGTTGTAGGGAATGGATGTGTAGACAGCCAACACATATGTTGTGGTGACCTGGTTGCCTCCAAATAATTTGGACCCATCCTTGTCATTCACAGCAGTGACCAATTTTATTTTAAACCAACTGAATGGATTTTTTTTAATCATCTATAGGATTGCATTGCACTGAAAGATTACATTGTCTTCCCTGCTTGGAAGTCAGCACACTGGATGCTGTGTGTAAGTTATTTGTAATCTGGCTATTTAATGTAACTTTGCCGTGTTGTCTGAAAATTGCCTGCTTTTGTCTCATCACAATTCACAATTCATGATTCAGAGGTACTAACACTTTTTTTTTGCAGGTCATGAAGCCAAAAGATAGGCACATGTACTTCCTAGATTCAACCAATCCATATGGGTTGGGTGATGAGAGATATGTGAAAGTTTTCAGGTTGCAAAAATAAATATAGAAAATGTTCAAGGTTCTCAGTTCAGATTTACTGTTCAAGGTTCACTGTTCAATGTGTGTGTTCCAAGTTCAATGTGTGTGTTCCAAGTTTTTCCATTCAGAGTGTCCCGTTCAAGAGTTTATTAAACTTGCTTAATGGTTACTTGCATGATGTTCTGATTTTGCATGCTGTGACAGTTTTTACAAAAAAAAAAAAAATATTCAGAGCTTCAAACTGTATGTGCTGCACAATGTAACTTCATATTAACAAATCTGTTTTATTATTTGTGTATTTTTGTAGCAGTAAGATGACAGCCAAAATTTCACCTGGCACATGGGTGCTACTGAAAAACAAGGTTGGTTATAAAGAAGTTGGCTAAAGTTGGGACTGAAGTGTCAAACCCTTAATAACCTCATGCTCTCCTTTTTTTTTTTTTTTTTTTAGGATATCCCACAACAGATTGGTGGCGTAGACTGTGGAGTCTTCATGTTGATGGTGAGATATTATGTTTTGATATAAACCAATGATTGGTGTGGTGTTTTTTTTTTTTTTAAGTTGTTAAATAAGGAACATGGAAACATTTTTTTTTTTTAAATTTGACGATAATGTTCCTTAACTTTTGCTGTTTTCCAGTATGCTCTACATCTTGTCTTGGGAGCACCCTTTGATTTTACATCTGTAAGTAATTACCAGTTCAAGTAATTGACCTTTAGGATGTTGTAGCAGTTGAAAATATCAAGATTTCTCTATTTTTGTCTTTCAGTGCGACTTTCCAAACATACGGAGATGGTGGGCTCTTATTCTTCTGGAAAACTTTGGGGTTTTCTCTGAAAGGTAGATACTGGACATTTACTCCAGCCCATTGTTACATTTTTACCCTCTTCTGATCAATTTTAAATTAACCAAGATATGTATATTCCAGTGCAGAAACCCCTACAAGAGTCAAAAGAGAACAAGCTACGCTTAGCAGCAGTGAGGCTGTGTGTATATATATATATATATATTTATATAATTATAATTATATGTATAATTATAATATATCTTAACATATAATACATTTATAAGAAATATTAAAGTCACATTTTCCTTTAATATTCTGTAATGAAGGAGCTCCCAATAATCTGGCACATGAAAGAAGCTGTGAAATGGCTCCATTCCAACAGCCATCTGCTCAAGGGTCCAGTGGAGGAGTCTCTTTTCATTCGAATGGATGAAGAAGATAAGGAAAAGGCCCTCAACAATCTCTGGGAACAGTCAGAAGCTTCCAGAGAGCCCTTTGTATTTCGTTTTGTGCTCAGGGATGATATGGAGTTTTTTTTTTGCAAGAATGTAAGGACAAAATGGGCTTCAGAGTGAATTCCTCATTTGATAGATTTTGAAGTTTATTTACATTTTTTGTTTCTTTTAAACCGATGCTTCTTTTTTTCATTTTCTTTTTTAGATTTTTGACATGTTTTAGTTTACATAAAGAAAAATACATGCTGCACATGTTCTTGTGAAATAAAGGATATAAAATGCCCATAAGTTTCAAGCATTATTTTTCAACATCGTGATCAGGAAGTAACTCTCATAATACTCTCAATGAAACGGATAACTATACAATTATATTACACAAGATTAATGTTTAAAAATGCTTATTGTACTTTTGGCTTTTGCCTAGTAAATTTTGACTGTACCTTAATGTATCATTATAACACGTATAAAGTATGACGTTTCGTGTGTAATAAAAGCTAATTATGATCCAGAACCTTAAGTGGCGCTACTCGGCGGTAAGCTCCGCCCCTCACTTCCGGTTCTGTGGCTGGGGCTCTGAAACTGGTGGTGCTGCGGGTCTGCAGCAGCTGGATATTATATGTCTCGGCAAAACTGGAAGTGCAGGTAAAAAAAGACGCAACTGTACAAATCGGGTTATTTCGGGAACTTTTTTGCCCCATGCACACAACAAGTAATTTAGACATTTGCAACAGCTTATTTTTTACACAAAGTTTGATTTCACGCAATTAATCTGTTTTGCAGTTCCTGACTTGTTTTCGGTTGCAAATTGCTGTTCACTTCAGGCTTGCAGTGCTTTTGGCCGTATTTGTGCGAAAAAAAACGTGCCAAAAGTGTAAGCGGGGAAAAAATGGAAGTCAGAAGAATACATATCCTATTTATTATGACCGCCGCTAGCGTAGCTAGCGAAAGCGGTCATATAGGGATTGTCAAAGTTTTTTTTTTTTTTTTTTCCCGTCATCTACTGAATTTTTCGTCAACGATACCAGGGACACCGAAACACCGGGGAACATGAAATTTGGTGGGCATGTAGCCCCACTAGACTTTTACGGAAAAATTTCGTTTGGTCCCCGGGGGCCACTCCCCCCCCGCGCTGGGCCCCCCCAAACCCAAAAAATTCAGTTTTTCCTAAATAACTACCTGAACCGTGGCACCGAGGATGAAGACATTTTTATGGTATGTTGGTCTTAAGGGCCCACATCAACCTAGCCCATAATCGATTGTCAAAGTTTTTTTTTTTTTTTTTCCCGTCATCTACTGAGTTTTTTCGTCAACGATACCAGGGACACCGAAACACCGGGGAACATGAAATTTGGTGGGCATGTAGCCCCACTAGACTTTTACGGAAAAATTTCGTTTGGTCCCCGGGGGCCACTCCCCACCCCCCCCCCCCGCCCCGCACTGGGCCCCCCCAAACCCAAAAAATGCAGTTTTTCCTAAATTACCTGAACCGTGGCACCGAGGATGAAGACATTTTTATGGTATGTTGCTCTTAAGGGCCCACATCAACCTAGCCCATAATCACTCATTTGTGATTTGCGCCCCTCCCATAAAAAATGAAAATGCAATATTATTCTGCTTTAATCGCCCCTATCTTCAGTTGAGATGTTCAGAATCTCATGTGTTCACAGATGTTCATGTGTATGATTAACTTGACATCCTCTGGGGGTATGCTAAGTTTCGTAGAATTTCATCCATGGGGGGGTATAAAATAAATTCATTTATGTGCACATTTAGTGACTGTACACTCATCGGCCTGTAGATGGTGGTGTTGAGCGAAGGGTTGCTGGTTTAGGATGATACTGTCACTAAGGTTGCCAACTGTCCCGAATTAGGCGGGACGTCCCGTATTTTGGGCCTAATTTATTTGTCCCGTGCGTGACCTCCCGTGTCCCGTTTTTTGACAAGCTGATAAACCACTGACTGATACAACAGCAACAGCAGCAGTGCTGACCACGACACTTGAGAATGATCACCGACACCTGTCATCATCCAATCACAGCTTTTTTAAATCACTGTTTTGAGACAAATCATTGTTTGATTTGCGAACATCCTCTGCCGTTTGGTCGCTTCCGCTTCAAGCCGGACTCGTCTCGTGCTAACGGTAATTTCCTTTCACTGTCCACGTTTTGATTTCGGCTAATCAATTTTGGCGAATGCAAACAACTTGATTATTGTTCATGAGTCTAACATCCAGCCACGCAAGAAAACATGTAATCTACCTGAGGGAATAATATGCTCAAAAAACATTTCTGATTATTATTAATGTTTTAAAGCTTTTAGAAAGTACATAGAAAGCTTTTGTAACATTCTCTTAACTGTCACTTTTGATTAATGTAATGCATCCTTGCTGAATAAAAGTAGGCAATTACTTTCTTTCTTTTTTTTCCCAAAAACTAATCTTACTAACCCCAAACTTTTGAACTGTAAGCCTAGTGTATAATGTTAAAAAAGCTTTCTATTTTAGATAAATGCTGTTATTTTGAACTATGGTTTGTTTGTAATGTGACTTTTTTCATGTATGACATTAAAATTATTTTTAGAATTAAATACATAAATAGGTTAAGCAATACAAATGTGTTTATGTCTGATAACCTTTTAAACACAAACTTAACTGCAGACACTGAAATGACGTACACTGTGTGATACAGTACAAATATTTTGAGTGTCCCTCATTTTACTATAAATAACCACAATTGTCCCGCATTTTCCTTTTCTGAAGTTGGCAACCCTAACTGTCACACACACACATGCAGGAATACAAACAAAAGCATGCACACACACTGACATCCACACGCACAGACACACACCCATACACACACATACAAATCCACATGCACAGACACACACACACACACAAACACACACACGCGCACACACATGTACGCACGCATACATACACGCACAGACACACACACACACAGACACACACATACACAAACACACACACACAGACAGACATGCACATACTACTACTTTTTTTAGGTATATACATAAACACGCAATACAGCCAAATTGCTCCACGTCATTTATTTTTGTGGAAAGCCAGTGCAGGCCTGAGCGGCGGTCATATTTTGTACCGCCATGCGGTACATCTAGTTTTGCATTAGCACGAAGCTGCAGTTTCAAAACACATGAATTACACTTACGAATAACAGTAAAATGCTGCAAATATATTTTTTTCTTACACTTGAAAGGCGATTTACACCTTTACAAATCTTCTCTTGCGCATGCAAATTTAATTTACGCTTGCAATCTTATGTAGGCCTACACTTTCACAAATCTTACCCTGCGCATGCGATTCTTTATGACATCATATACCTTCATAAACGAGCACTTTAAAGCTAGGGTAGGTAATCCTGTTCAGAAAAAAAAACATTCCAAATTTGTTTAAACTGTCTTTATATACCAATACATAATTAAAATGTAAGTACTCTGAAAAAGAAAGTATAAAAATCGAGTGTCTGTAGACCTCTCACGACTGTTGTAAACACAGGTCATTATTTCCATTCACTCCACCCCCTCCCTTCTGGGCTCCTTCCAAAGCCACGCCCCCAAAACACATGAACGCGCTGACGCCAAACGCTCAGGCTCAGCTGAAGACGCATTTATTATTTACCTGAGACGAGCGGAGAGGAAGGAGCGCAGTGCATGCAGTGACATCATGTCAGAATCACATGTAATAAAATACCTAACTTTATCACTATGAATATAAACAAATATGATGGCTTTTAGTACTCACTATCAAGCTAGCATATCGATACTGGTAAAGTTTAAAATATATTTTGTTTGATTCGGTAACGAGCTATATTTAGGCTATAGGTAACGAGCTATATTTATAAGGCAAAGCTAGGTTGCATTGATACACGTTTTTCCATTACCATCAGTTAAACTGTGATGAAGGTGAATTTCGTGTAAGAGTCATAACATATACGGTGTTTTGCATGTAAGAGTTTCCATGATGAAAACATTGTTGACTCTGATGAGGACTAACGTTACACTCCGGTGACAAGTACCGCATCGTCGGTTCGAGGACAGGTCCACTCCGGGGTCGGGGACGAAGCAGAGGAGGTCGTTCAAGAGTGCGGGCAGGGTCCGAGGAAGTAGTTTAGCAAAGTAGCAAAGCTGGCATTGGTACTTTTTGCTGCATTTTCTCAGCCATTGTGCCGCAAACTCCTGCTTACTCGGTGTAGTGAGCTGAATATTTCCGGGAACGGTGACATGTGATGATGAGTGCACGCAGGGCTGTGCACGCAGTGGTGCTCGGGCACGAGACATGAAGGCATCTGATTGGTTCTTTACATTCGCACCGAATGGCAGTGATTGGTCAGAGTTTTTACTGTCCTACAGCTGAATCCGTGTATCATTCGTTCAATCGTTTTTTGATTATATATTGAAAGTAGAAAAATGAGAAAACAGTTCCTTTTTCGATTTTTCATTTTTTCCAAAAAAACGAAAAACAAGAATTCAGCTTGATTTTTCGTTTTTCGTTCTGAGGTAGCAAAATTAATAAACAGCTGGAAAATTCGATTTCTACACGTGGGCGGGAATGAAACGCCCCTTTCCTCTGATTTGTCAGCCGAAGATCAAACTGTCCCGTCATCAGCTCTTCCTCAGTTCTGCACTGCAGAATAAGAGTCCTCCGTTGTGTGGATTCTTAACGCGTTTATTGCAACTTTTTCATGTTTTCCATCAACGAGACTCGACACAACCCGTACTGGGGAATAGACTAGACGGGGCTTTCTTCTTTGTAGACCAGAGTTCTCAAGTGCCAGGGGATTGCTATTTTCATATTTTCCGAACTGTAAAGTTTTTTTTATTTTTTTATCATGAACCACGCTGAGTTTTATTCCTAAGTGACTATATAATGCATTTTACTTCAAATAATCTAAATGTTGACTTTGAAAAGTAGGCGCGTCCGAAGGCTATTCACTCTATTTTGGTTCATTTTTGGTGTGCGCCAGAAAGATGTTCAAGGAGACTGAGACGCACTAAAGTAGAAATCATGTTGTTTTCTTTATTTTTCAAAGGCATAACATTTTGTAGTCATTTTGAATGTACACAAATAAAAATATATTTTTTTACTGTTTCGAATGACAGAGTAACGAATAACAAAGTTATTTCCCCTGCTGAGCAACAAATCCAAGTGATGGCGCCGACGCATCGCTCGCTCTCACAACATAGGCTATTATCAGTTCACTTCTGGCATTGCTAACTTGACATCGCAGCCTGTTCATTATTAAAATAAAACACAGTCAACCAAATATATAAAAAGTTATTCTGCTTAATTTAATTCGTCTGTTGTACAATATAAAGGCTGTGCCGCACAGCAGTTATTCCAAACTCATTTCCCATGCTGTGAAGATGATGATTTAGCCTATACGTGTAGGCCTATAGGCCTATTGGGACTCGACTGAAGTTTAAAGCCTTCTTTACATTACTAGTTAGCATCCAAATTTTGCATTGCAAATATGGAAACTTGGGACCGAGATGCGCGAAACCAACGTCGGTACAGTTTTGGCTTGGTTTGGCAATTTGTTTAGGCTTGGCGTTTAAAATAGGCTAAATGTTGTTTATAATAAAGGAAACAATAGGCTATTATTATAAGCTATTAGGTTATATTTTTATTATACGTGGCTACTTATTTTTTATTCTTGTTGTTTTCTGAATACCATTCATTTAAGGATTTGACATAGGCAAATGTCAAAGGGGAAGTAATGGTAAGGGGAAGTAAAATACGCATAGAAATAGCCTATATGTTATTAATAGTGTTTATAATGTTAATGTTGAATTTTATTTACCGGTCTTTTTCTGAATAGGCTAATAATAAAATGCGTTTGTTTCCCTCTCAACATGACCCAGTGCACTGCGCACAAGCGCACATCTTTGAGATATAAATTAATAAATTTTAATAAAACACAATAAGGCCTACATTATAAAACTCAGAAGAGTATGTATTTTAATATCTCTGTTGTTCTCTGTTCTCCGGTTGTTAGATAGTCAGTCTGAATGACAGTTCATGCGTTTATGTTAATATAGCCTAGGCTTAGGCTATATAGCTATAGCCTATAGTCAATGCATTATTCTTTTCTTTTTCTATAAGTGTTAAAATATTTAATTTACAACTAATTATATTGATTATCTATATCTACATTTATTATTTTAAAAAAAATTTACTGGGCGATCGAGGGCGACCATGTTAGGCTAACAGCCTTCATTTACCCTGCATACCGAGCTGATGCAAAGCATAAAGTTAGGTGAATTTATATCTACACAGAAGAAAGCCCTGTGTAGTTTATTTCCCAGTACGGGTTGTGTCGAACCATTCGTTAGTCTGTTTGTTTGATGAAAAAAAGATTAAATGTAGTTGCAATAAACGCGTTAAGAATCCACACAACGGAGGACTCTTATTCTGCAGTGCAGAACTGAGGAAGAGCTGATGACGGGACAGTTTGATCTTCGGCTGACAAATCAGAGGAAAGGGGCGTTTCATTCCCGCCCACGTGTAGAAATCGAATTTTCCAGCTGTTTATTAATTTTGCTACCTCAGAACGAAAAACGAAAAATCAAGCTGAATTCTTGTTTTTCGTTTTTTTGGAAAAAATGAAAAATCGAAAAAGGAACTGTTTTCTCATTTTTCTACTTTTAATATTAAATCAAAAAAACGATTGAACGAATGATACACGGATTCAGCTGCTACAGAGGTCAGAATTTTTCCATTCCTTTTTCTGAACACATAATGTATTGACTACTATCAGAATGGAAGGACCATTTCACCCAGTATAAAAAAAAAAATGTTTCTGAACAGGATTACCTACCCTACCTTTAATCACTTGATTTCAAAAACAACACATTTCAGCGCTAGATCGCCTCTTATTTAACAAACGAACGAAATGAATGCTCTGCTAGTTAACTGGAGATGTTTTATTTTGGTACATTCGTCCCGCGATATGTTTCAAAAGTGGTGGGGACAATATCGACCTTAGCAAAAAGTGGTGGGGACATGTCCCACCCGTCCCACCCGCAAATTACGCCTATGCAAGGGGTACATTCTATTGGGGATCCCTTGTAACAAACGTAAATTGGAGAAAAGCCTGGCTTTTGCCTAGTAAATTTTGTGTTTCCAACAAAGTTAAGGAACTTCATTATAAAATCCTTCATAAAATCTATCATGTTAACTCATCCATCTCTAAATATTCTGATATTGATGAAACTTGCTCTTTTTGAGGTTTTGTTGAAGAAACAGCCACCCATTTATTTTAATGATTGTAATGTAGGCCTAACCAATAGATTTTGGGTTGAATTACGTTTTTTTTTAGCCCTACAAATGTGACCCACACCTTCATTCTCAAATACGTTATCTTTTATTATGAAAACCCAAAGCTGCTGTCCCTTGAATATGTTGTTAATTTCTTTATCTTGTATGCAAAATTCTTCATCCACAAGAAAAAATGTCTTAAGTCTCCTTTAAGCTTTCCTCTTTTTCTTGCTGAATTTAACTCTTTTATTTCATCCCTTAGACTTGTAAATAACAACAACAAAAAAGTGCACAATGTTTTATGCATTATGATAATTTATTCAAAGAAATGACTTAACCTTATTATTATGCTTTTCTTTTTCTTTTCTTTTTTTGTGTATGTATAATTACGTAATTTAATGTATGCAAATCCAGGATATTTATGTTTTCTGTTGTGTATCATTGTTTGTTCATTGTAAAAGATACAACCATGCTTAACTTCCCTGAGCTTAGTTATATAAGTTCTGCAATAAATTAAATAAAAAGATTTAAAAAAATTAAATAAAATTGGGAGGGGAAGTTATTTTGAATAAATATTAGGAGGGTACATGATTACCCATGATTATGATTATTATTATAATAAATTATTTTATTATAATAAATATAATGATAAATTATTTTTAATAAATACTGCAATATTCCATAAAAATAAGAATGGACGATTTTGATTTAATGGTGACTTTAAAGCAAAACACAAAATAAATCATGAAACAATTTTTTTTTTATTTAGTCAGCAAAATTTGTTTTCATAACTTGCAAAATCATAACATTAACTATGCAAAGTTGACTCTTGTCTAAATCTACGTGAAGCCAACAATAAAACCACAGAAAACTAGCCATTTTACTAGCAATTCAAAGCCTACTAGTTACTAAGTTGCTAATGTTATAGGTAGCATTAGATTAATTGTTCCGCTTACCTTTATTTTGAAACCTAAGTCTAGTATTACAGAGGAAGTAAACTGTCCGGTTGTTGCTTAATTCACAGCTTCACATGAGTGGCCTTTAAAACCAAACAGTGCGTCCTTCTTTGCGTAGTCAGAACTTATATTAAGAAACAATGTCAACAGCGATGAACTTCGGAACCAAGACGTTCCGACCCCGTCCACCGGACAAAGGAGCGTTTCCCTTGGATCATTTCGGTAAGTGATTATGCGCATGCACCGTTGAGCAATAAGCAGTCATAATTTCAGCGTCCCAATTCGCTTATTTATACTGTGCCCTAAAAGTATTTACTGTTTTTATGAAGAAAAAGTACAAGCTTAGGGAGATACTACTTCGTCATAATTGCGTATTTAACCTAACGCTCTGTCGCTTAATTGTATCATTCATGGGAATGATCATACCACTACTGCCTTAAATGTGGAACAATACAAATTACATGTCTTAGTCATAAATAACGACTTTTGAATTCTAAGCATATTGAAGGGGATTTAAAAAATAAAAATTAAAAAATAAATAAAGCTAATTTAAGACATGTATATCACATGTTTTCAATGTCCCTATATGCCCATCCCAATTTCATTATAAATGCAACACTTCCTTGTATGTGATTATCATTTTTACATTGTTGAGTATATCAATAAAGATTTTCTCTAATGTATATATTCTTAATTATTTAATTATTTAATTTATTTTAGTTATTATAATGAAGGTGTTTAGCTTGTCCCTCAATTTATTGTCCATCCTCTTATTTTTGACTACTTCCCCTTTGAATGAAAATTGTAAAAATTAAATGGCATATCATTAAGTTGTCATCACTTCTTTGGAGGGAAAACAACTTGGGAAAGTGAGTGAGATCCTCTATTATTTTAATGGTCTATTTTTATTTTTATTTATTTTTCATCAATTTTATCTTTCAAATTTGATGTGGTCAACCTTAGTACGCCCACCCTGTTTCACTCAAAAGACTAAAACAAATAATTTCAAATCATAAGGTAGCACAGTTTGACTGATTAAGCTGTAAAATTCCCTACATGTTTTTTTTTTTCAGATGACAAGAGAATAACACGGGTCAAAATCACCATAAAGTGCCTTTGAGACTTCACAATTTCCCCCCAAAAAATCTGAGATTTTCCATTTAACTTCATATGTGTTGTATTAAGGAGACATTAGGCTGTTAGAAATGCATATTGGTCAAGCTCCAGCACTTTTTATAAATTAACTGCAAGCTGACAATATACGAGCAAACCATAAAATATGTCCACCCTGTCATGGACAAATTCATAGTAGAATAAATAAATTTTCATTGCATAGTGATTATAAAATGTAGATCTGTGGAAAGATAATGTGTCCCTTTCCCAACAAAACATTTTAGTTAATGGTAAAAGTATTTTGATAATAATGAATTTACTGCTTAAATATGTATTGCCCAATAAAATATGCGATAGTTGCACATTCTATTCTAAATAAAATCTAACAACAAAGATATTTAGTCAAACTTTAAAACAATACTAACCTGCCCTCATTTGTTTATTAAGAAATCACACACAAGGTTTTGGTAACTTGTTAAAATAATTAGTTTATTTTCATCATAAAAGTTGAAAATGACAGGGTGGACAACAAAGTGACAGGGTGGAACCAAGCGGCAACCTCCCCGTCTCTCTCTTGAAACCAACACGGAAGTGAGTTAAACTGCAATTCATTGACTGGCCGCTTGGCCTGGCTGCAGAAGTGAGTCAAATCTGTATCTCCCTCATGTTAAAATTACCAACTTTACAGCAGAAAAAAATATGTTTACAGCCTGGATCTCTATGTGGCTTTGGTCTATACAGCTAATTTTGCCCTTCATAACAACTGTGAGGGGGGTGAATTATTTTATAACTCGTCCGTTTAGTTGATTAATATTTAAATTTAAGGGTGTGGCCAGTGGCCACTTGAGTGACAGATGGATTGCCGCTGTCAGTGCTAGCCGTTTGTCTGCTGTTACTAGCCGTCACTTCACCTCAGCAAATGTTAGCTGAACTTGCCATCTCTGCAGTGTTTGTGCTTTTTTTCGGGATTATTTCATACAATTTAATACTTGGGTACAAAGCCCACGTCTTTGGATTCCGTCGTTATCGTTCGAGAGAACAACCAGCGCTGTATTTCAGTTGTTTTCCTCTGTGAACATGCATTAATGGATGTCTGACAATTTCGTTGCTTTTTGGGGTTTTCAAATTTAAAACGTCAATAAAGGCTCGTTCGTTCTGCTCTCACGGAACAGATGGATTATAATATGCTTATGTACCGTCAGATGAAATCATGCAGGCGTCGGCGCTTTCTCCGTCCGTGCAATAAATGCACATGAATGAGCGCGGATTTTCTAGCGCATTTACTTGCACTTCAAAGGCAATATATCTATGGTTTAACCCATTTGAGAGACGGCCAAAATCAGAATTTAAAATGGACTGAATAAGCTCTCTACGAACTTGAGCAATGCCGCGCTGACGGACCATGAAATAGTGACGGACATGTGCACATAAATCACTGTCACACACAAACACTCTCGAAGTAATACACAGTCTCACTTGTAGCCATGTCTTTTAACAATTATAATATTTCGAAGGGCAAAAATAGGAACGTTTAATTGGCTTTACATCATCAGCTAACTCGATCACTTCGAGCTAGGTGATTTCAGATAGCCAGGCCAGGCTCCTCAGCTCCACTCACGCCCCGCCTGTTTGCCTATTTTCTGTTATCCGGGAGTGACGCAAGGCCAAGATGGCGACGGCCGGCTCCGCCCACTTTAGGCTTCAAAAATGCTCTTCAGAAACCTACGGGTGACGTCACGGACACTACGTCCATATTTTTTTACAGTCTATGGGTGGAACTTGGCATGACAGGGTGGACAAATGCTTTAATGGGTGAACTAGAACGAGGAACATTAGAAAAACAACAGGAACTTCAAGAAACCCTTAACCAATATAGAAGAAGGAGGGGCCTGGCTCAGACTGATTTTCAGGAGTTGCAAATGTCCACCCTGTCATGGAACAGGGTGGTCATTTTTTGGCTAAAATTAGTATTTAATAAGCACATGGTGTACAGCAGTTAGCAAAGTGATTCACTGTTGAAGCTGACTGTGCACTGTTTAAAATGTATATTTAGAATTTCTGAAAAGTTTTTATATTAACTAATATTTCACAATGACAGGGTGGACATGTTAAGCTTGACAACACGCAACTACAAACACAATATGATGAAAATTAGGAAATATAAGTGTAGATACTTACTGTGTGTGTTGCAGATGTTTTAACATCCACTGAAGAAAGACCAAATGGGGGAGGGGATGTCACTGAGTACATAAGTTGGTTTCTTAAAGGGGCGTTTACCCCATAATGACAGGGTGGACAGCAATTTCAGGGACACATGCAAACTGCTTAGTATTATTATGAACATAAAATATAAATAATCAAAATGACTTGTTTTATTAAATAGCTTGCTGAGGACAATAAGTACATTAAAAAAGTATTTTAATTTTATGTAATTTAACCACTTTTTACACTCACTGAATTTAGCTGAGCAGCGTGTGGGACATGCCAAAATCGCATACATCCAATCAAAGAAAATGGTATAAAATCAGAAAAACACATTTCAAGAGACGTATCATTGTTCTTGTATGTGTGTAAGTGTTTGGCCATTTATAATACAACCTCAGAATTTCATTATTTTGCATTATGTTCATGATGACTGAGCGATTCTGATGAGGACACCAAAGGCACTTTATAGTGATATTGACAGATAACAAGAACATCTATGGCGAGAGATCTTTTCAGTTGCTGCATTCTTTTCATGTCAAGTCAAGTCATCTTCATTTATGTAGCACTTTTAACCATGTAGATTGTTCCAAAGCGGCTTTAAAGTCTATTTAAACGAATGTTGTGGTCAATAGTGTCAAATGCAGCACTAAGATCGAGTAACACCAATAGAGAGATACAACCACGATCGGATGATAAGAGCAAATCATTTGTGACTCTAATGAGAGCAGTCTCAGTTCCTAGAGTTCGCGGACGTATCGCCTGTGATAATTAATGCGATATGGCTCAGCTTGTCAGATAACTACGGTTCTGTGTTGTAAATGCTGCTCCATCTGAAAGCAGGTGATGGCGATTTACTACTAATCAAGGAACCGGCTTTACTGACGAGATGCGCCTAACAATGTTAGGCGCATATCGCCCAGCCCTACTCCAGAGGCACTGCTGGTCTCTTCTTGCCTAATAGTGGGCTGTAGGGAAACATTAGATAGATGTTAAAAGATTTTCCATTTAAAACAGATATAAGAAAATAATGCTAACCACTAACCAGTATAGAGATTAATCTCCAGATGAACATAGGCTTGGTTTTAAAAAATCAGATAAATAATATAGAATTTTTAAATACTTTGACATTTTAAAATAACTATTTAAACAATTGCATTAAAACAGATATAAGAAAATAATGCTAACCACCACTAACCAGTATAGAGATTAATCACCAGATGAACATAGGCTTGGTTTTAAAAATCAGATAAATAATATAGCATTTTTAAATACTTTCTGACATTTTAAAATAACTATTTAAACAATGTAATAAATTAATTAAATAAAGCCTACCTGAAGGCTGGCTGCCTCCACAACCTGTCTGGAATAAATGTCACTGATGTCATCTGTGGTCAGGAAAGGCAGTGACTTAAATCGTGGATCCAGGGCCGATGCTGTGTGGAGGGTGTTTTTTTTCTTCAACAGCGCTGTATCTCTTCTGCAGATCTTGACTTATTGCCTGTTTGATGTCCCTCACAATTGGTTTGTCCCCCATTGTCTCTTGTGTGTCATTTAGCAGCTTTGCCTGCACTGGAGCAATGATAGACAAAGTGGGATTCTTCTCCTCTGAAACAAGCATTATGTCCTCAGCATCTGTAATGTCATTTTCGTTTAGGGTGCAGATATCACTGCCTGACCTCCTGACCTCAGAGGACAACAGAGCAGCACAGATCGCTGGTTGCTGTTCCAAGAAACGTTCAAGCATTTCGTACCCACTGTTCCAACAGGTCACAACATCGATCTTGAGCTTGTGAGTGGGGAGGTCCAGAAGCTTTTGTTTTTGCTCCAACATGAAGTTGGCGATTGTACTGCGGTGGAAAAAAGTGGTTATGCCCTGGACTCTTCCTAGTAACATGGCGACAGCAGGCAGATTTAGTGCGCGCTGTGAGGCGAGGTTGAGCATATGGGCAAAACATTTCACGTGAAGGTACCCCCCCACAACCATGTTGGACGTGTTATCCGTAACCAAAACAATCTGTTTGTTAGTGATTCCCCACTCTTCGGTTGCCGTTTTCAGCAACTCAGCCATCTCATGCATCACCCTGGTTTGTAAAACATGAGTTAAATGCTGCCATTCATTCGTGATGTGATGCGTGGTTATGGTCATGTATGACTCCGTAGCTCTTGATAGCAACTCCTTCGGCTAAACTCAAAGTTTCATTTACCTCATCTCTGACTTCGCTGTAGAGTTTGGGGATGGCAATGTAGGTAAAATATTTTACCAGTATGCTAAGCAGATTCTGGAAACCTTCGTTCTCCACCACACTGTAAGGCTGTAAATCTTTGGAGATAAAGTAGGCTATCGCCTCAGTGATTTTCTTAGCTCTTTCGGAGTTTGGAGGTAACTTTATCATTTTTGTTTGGTCCAAGGTGCGTTGATTTGGGGGTAGGACAACAACTTTGGGGCGTTTCACTTACTCAGTGGCCGCTAACTCCAAATGGTACCTTGTAAGATGGGCTCTCAAGTTTGTCGTATCCCCACTGTACTTAATCTTCATGTGGCATTCCTTGCATATAGCATGCTGCATGTCAAGGTCTTTACTATTCGCTTTTTGATGAAAACCAAAATTTACCCATACTTTCGATAAAGCAATCTTTAGTGGCAGAAGTGATAGTTCTAACATATTTGTAACACGGAGTCGGCTTTGCAGCCTTGGCTAAATGTAATTTACATGATACTAGATAATGATCTGAAATGTCATCGCTCTGCTGCAGAATTTCAACGGCATCAACATTTATTCTGTGTGATAATATTAGATCTAGAGTATGATTACGACAATGAGTAGGTCTTAACACGTGTTGTCTAACTCCAATAGAGTTCAGAATGTCTTTAAATGCCAATCCCAATGCATCTTTTTCATTATCTATATCTATATTAAAATCACCAACAATTAGTACTTTATCTGCAGCCAATACAGTACTAACTCTGATAGAAAGTCAGCAAAATCTTTATGGTGCCCTGGTGGCCTGTATACAGTAGCCAGCACAAATCTCAAAGTGATTTGTCATTTACACTATATATTTTTACATTAAGCACCAACACTTCAAAAGAAGTATATTTAAAACTAGATTTCTTAGTGATTTTGAAAATATTACTATAAATTACAGCGACACCTTTGCTGATGTTTCTACTAACCTTTGCGTTTCAAACGAGGTTCATGTTTATAACAGTAATCTTGCGGGGTGGACTCATTTAAAGTAATGTAATCGTTTGGTTTTAGCAAGGTTTCTGTCAAACACAGCACATCTATATTATAGTCAGTAATCATATCATTAACAATTGCTTTTGAAGTAAAGCCTGTTTTATACTTCTGCGTCAAACTGCCGCCGTAGCTACGTCGTAGGCTGTGTGTAAGCGCGCGTACCCTACGGCGTACCCTGACGTGCACCTCTCCAAAAATGTAACAACGTGTCAATTCTACGTGGACACAAGCGCGGTGATTGGTCTGCCAGAACCCCTCCCTCGGGGTTTCACATGCTCCCTAGGTGCGCGTCAACGCGGACAACGACACAGAAGTATAAATTAAAACCAACACGTTGCCTACGGCGTATAGGCTCCGGCGTAGGTCCGACGCAGAAGTATAATGAGGCCTTGAGGGGTCGAATATTCAGCAACCCAAGCTTTATCATTTGCTCATCTGTATTATAGCTGTTTTTTATTTGTTGAACATCAATTCAATTTTTGATGGGTTGAAAAGTTTTTTGGATTTCCAAATTCGGGGAACAGATACAGTCATATGTGATGATATCTAGGTGAAAGAGTCTCTATGTGATGGGATTTATCTGACCTTTGTGACGGGAGACAGCTAGCAGACAGTCGGTTAAGCCAGTCTGTCTGCTTCCTGACCTGAGCCCCAGATTGTCATGTTTTATCTCTAAGACTATAAGCCAAATTACTAGAGAGAAGAGCAGAACCATCCCAGGAGGGATGAATACCATCTCTTTTCAATAGGTCAGGTCTGCTCCAAAAACTTTTCAAATTCTCTATATTATTTTGCAAACACCACTTCGACAGCCAGCCATTGAGTGAACACTAGAGTCTCATGTGTACTGTACTTTACAGTACATAGTACTGACTATCTCATCACTCCAGCACTTTTAAATTTGCTTTGATGTCAGGCACTCTGGCTCCCAGCAAACATGTGACTATGGTGGCTGGTGTCTCTATTTTCACGTTCCGTGTAATAGAATCGCCAATAACTAGGGCACAATCAACAGGATTCTCAGTGGGTGTTTCACTGAGTGGGGAGAACCCGTTTAACCCTCTGAGGTCTGAGCTGTTTTCTGGGCCCTGGAGGTGTTCTGACATGCTCTGACATTTCTGGTTATTTCTGTTACTTGTGACATTTTCATGGCTAAAGTCTAATTACACTGTATTCAGCACAAACTCTGCTACAATAACTGTATCAGCAGCATGTATGTAAAAGTTTGTAGTTTTGAGATAATGACATTTATGCGTGGTTTGTGAAAATACAAAAAAAAATTCTCACTGAAATAAAGCCATGAAATCCATACTGATTATTTCTTCACAAGACTTTTGAAAATTGTATGACGTAGCCTAGAATATTTGCTGCAAAACTATGTGAAAATCACCCTGACTGCTCATTCAGATAAGACAATATATTGATTAAAAAATTTTACGACGTGTTTTGTGTGAAAAAGCTTTATGCGGGAGCTCATTAATATGTAAGCTCTTCACACCTGAGAAAGACAAAGAACCTCCCCTAACGGCCCTATTAGGAGCTATCAGGGCCTATCATTCTGAGCAACCTTGCACAATACTGTAAATGAGATTTAAAAAAGAATGGCTTTTAAATTGTTTGGATTTATTTACAACACAACATAATCCAAAGATACACAACAAATGCCAAAAAAGCACTTCAAAGACAGAGACCTTTGTGCCATTCCTAAAAACATTGTACATACCTTTCATTTCCAAGATTTTCACTTTACCGTGTTCACGTACAGAGACTCATGTGAATGTTGAAGTCCTCAGTGGCATCTGGGCCCTGAAAAAAAAAAAGTGAACATACTGATATCAAGAGAAAGGCCTGCACGATTTTGGAAATAAATATTAGATTTTTCTGGTTAAAATTGCTTTTTAAAATTCCTTTTTAAAATTCACAGAATACACACACACACACAAATGTTTCCAACAATATATAATATAATGAACACCAGGTTTGTTGTGCCTTGTAGTAGTGATCGACCGATATATCGGTCGGCCGATAAATCGGGCCGATATTTGCGGGTTTGACGTGTATCGGCATCGGCCGATAAGCGGCTGCTGCGTTCGCCGATAGTTTTTTCCCGGCATTATTTACAGACAGGCGTCCGCAGACAGCTCTGTGTTGCGTGCAGCCCATGCACTGCCCCTCCCACACACACTAGCAGAGTGCTGGAAGCCTCTTCAAGACAACGGCAAGTTTTAAACTTTCAAAGCATCTTTTAACTGTTTGTCTTAGCTGAAATATTGACATACACTTTAAAAGTGGAAACACGTTGCTCTATATGTTCGTGCAACTAAGCAAGTTTGTGGGTCCAAATGGAAAACTCGAATGCCTCATCTATAAAACTGCTTGTC
This sequence comes from Squalius cephalus, assembly GCF_949319135.1. Classification (NCBI taxonomy): domain Eukaryota; kingdom Metazoa; phylum Chordata; class Actinopteri; order Cypriniformes; family Leuciscidae; genus Squalius; species Squalius cephalus. Next base: position 14,349,826 of record NC_137140.1, on the reverse strand, counting down.
ATTGTATTTAGGGAGCTGCAAATAGCTAAGTTTGAGGCTATCCATATGCATACGGCAGCTGTTCATTGGCACTGGTCATAGGATTAAATAATGCCGACGTTGTTCCGTAATATTTGTGGGAGTTTTATTCAGCGTCCACCTGAGGTTTGGACGTGTGCTCATAAAAAAAGCGACGCGGTTGCGACACGCATGCGATGCAGCGCGCTCGTTTGTCCAGGCGCTCCTATGCCGTGTTGAGATGAAAACATCAAAATTTTTTAGGGCCTGTTCACATATCGCGTCTTTTGCGCGCTCAAGTTCGTTATTTCAAATGTAGGCGCGCGGTATGCGCGCTCATAATGGAAGCGACGCGCTCGTTTTTTCCAAGCGCGTCCGCGCCGCATCGAGATAAAAACATCTCAACTTTTCAGAATGCCGCAAGCGTGGTGGAATAATACGACAGCATCGAAAGCTTGGCCGAACAGCTGATCATAGCTGGACAGGGCGGGTTTTTATTTCTCATCTCCATAAATATATTCGTAAAGGGCAGGAAATAAATTAATCCTTCCTCCATGTCATCATGGAGAGCGCAGTTCATGGCTGCATAGCAACGACAGACGTTTATTATGCTGCTTGCTTGTTGCTACTGTGTGCAATAGTGTAATTATTTTACTCATGCTTAAATATTTATTTTCAGAATTTACTTAAAGAATTTGAATTATGCTTAAATATTTATTTTCAGTAATTTTAGCACTGAAGTTTTTTTTACTTGTTCTACCTCACATGTTTTTAATATTTGTCAAATATTGTTTTTTTTTTAAGTTCAATAAATGTTCCTTTTTTAAATTGAGACTTGTAACATTTGTTATCATCATTGTGTCATTTTTATGATTTAAATTGAGTGAGCAAAAACAGTATCGGCTCCAAATATCGGCCCAAGAAAATCAGCAGCCCGTATCGGTCATCAGCTAAGGCTGATGAAAAAAAATCGGTATCGGCATCGGCACTAAAAAATCCATATCGGTCGATCCCTACCTTGTAGGCATAAGGTATATGCGCAGTGCCGGATAAAATAATAATAACAATAAATAACGTATAGCAGTATAAATCTTCCAAAAGATTTCAGTAACAACTAAGCTAGAGAAAAATATATTGATTATCATGTTACTTCAAATGTTTCCATCCGTTATGATGATATGAAATGAGATAATAATAAAAACATGAAGCCATTTGGTGCGTTTTGCTTTCATCCAAAATATGATACAGTACATTCAAACGCGATCGCGCAGCAAAATATTAAACATTCAAACGCGATCGCGCTCAAATGTAAAACATTATGGTTACCATATACATATCTACGTTTGAGCAGATATCCACAAACACAGTAACGGTAAACACGGGTCTAAATATTATAATATTCCCCATATATCTAGCAACAGTTCAACTGCAACGTGACATTTATGCAACAATAACAAACTAATATGTAAGAATTTCTTACCTTACATCTTTCTTGTCTTCAAATCGCGTTCTTCTTCTTCTGAGGTAGCCTAAATCCAATGTAAGCTCAGGCACGTCTTTCAAACTCGACGAAAAGTGAAGTGAAGTGTTTTGTTGTTGAGGTAATGAGCGAGTCCGCGTTCCATGTGGAGATTTGCATGTGAATATCTTTTGCGCGAGTGGGCGTGGCCAAATTAACTGTAATGAGCAAGCGTTTGAGAAGCTGGACATCTTGTTGGTTTTATACAAATTACTTAAACAGAGAATATTTGTTTTCGTTTTGAATCCGATCATTTAAAAGTACACACTTAAATGTTTATAAAGGTATATGGCTCATAAATGTGTGACAAGTATTCGCTGAGTTTTGTTTCAGTTTATAGACGTGCTCAAGAAAAAAATTTCACCGTGACGGAGAGGCAGAAGGCACACCCTGTTTATTTTCTTTATTTTACAAAAGCACAATGTTTTGATTTGATTGTAAGTGGACACATACAAAAGGAGAAATATCACAGATTATTTTTTTATATTTCTTGTTTCTGTATGACCATAAATGACGGAGTAATTTAAGTTTATAGTGCTACAATGTGGAGAAAATCCAGCAATCCGCGTTTGTCGACCTCAGAGGGTTAATGTTGTTATCGGAACGGAAGAGTGGTGTTTTGTCCCATGACTATAGCATCTTGCCGTCACCCAATTGCCCTGCTGCATGGGCTCTACTTCAGCCGGAACCGAACAATGTACAGAGTTCACTAAGCTAGTCGCATCCAAAGCAGTATCTAAAGCCCTTGAATTCTTACTATCCTCGATTAAAGTTTGGATGCGTGTCTCTAGTTCTGAAATCTTCCCCGTCAGCTTTACTATCTCCCTGCATTTATCACATGTAAATACTGTGCTGACAAAGGATATGATAAACATGTTGCATGAGGTGCAAGTAACAATAAGAGGAGATGACATGACTTACCGTGTTTGTTGACTGATCCTACTCACCTAAATTGTTTGATGGACTCGTAAAAGGCGCGAGCGCGCGCAAGAAAAATAAATAAAGTGTGCATGGATGGCACGCTAACAGTGTTGTGCTATAACGATTTAGATTGAAGCTAGCTATGTCAGGTTAATGTGTGATGTTGAGTAAGTTATATTTAACAGTATAAACAACAAGGAATGATAGTAAATAATTATTCAAAACAGAAAAATATACAAAGCTTTCAGACGCACACCAACACAAACAGCAGCAGGAGCAACAAGGCAGACAGGAGCAATCGATCAATGAATCAATTTATCCTGATTATTTTCTTTTTTCCTTTGTATTCTGCTGTAACATTATGAAAAAAGACAATATTGCCCATTTGTGGTCTACTCTCCTGATTTTATTTGTGATAAATCCCATGAACAATAACACTGGAATTCACTAAATCTCTCCGTTTCTCCCACCAAAAAAACAAGTCCACCAAAAATGAAAATTCTGTCATCATTTACTCAACCTCAGGTTGTTCCAAACTTGTATAAATGTCCTTGTTCTGTTGAACACAAAGGAAGATATTTTGAAGAATGTGGGGAACTGAAGTCAATGGTGCCCTAAAGCGGCCTGGTTACAAACTTTCTTCAAAATATCTTCCTTTGTGTTCAGCAGAACAAAGAAATTTATACAGGTTTGGAACAACCTGAGGGTGAGTAAAGTATTTATCTAATGAATTAAAGGGCCCCTATTATGGATCATGTAGTGTGTAACATAGCTCCAAGTGAATGATAACATGCCGGGGTTGTATTCGCTATAACAACCGCCTCACGCCAGGGATGGGCAACTTTAGTCCTGGAGGGTCAATGTCCTGCAGAGTTTAGCTCCAACCCTTCTCAAACACACCTGAACAAGCTAATCAGCATCTTAGGATAATTAGAAAGCTACAAGCAGGTAAGTTTTATTAGGGTTGGAGCTAAACCCTGCAGGACAGTGGCCCTCCAGGACTGAATTTGCCCATCCCTGCTCTACGCTATCCCGCTTATTACATGGCTACCTACCAAATAAATCAATAATTTGACACAAAATATTGATTTAAAAAGGAGTTTATTGGTTTAAAAACGATTGTATTGCTTCCGCTAAAGAAAATAGTCCCTTCCGTCAAGTCAAGTCATCTTCATTTATATAGCGCTTTTAAAGGAACACTCCACCGTTTTTTGAAATAGGGCTTATTCACATTCTTTCCTACATTTAGATAGGTGGGCAAATGCATTTTTGTCTCAGTGCATGCATTGTTTTAGTTTGACAGGGTCGGCGTTAGCTTAGCTTAGCACAATGAATGGAATCCTTTGTTGCCAGCTAGCATGTCCTGAGTAAAAGTGATAAAAAAAAACAAAAAAAAACCCCACGTAATTACTTCTTGTGGCCTGCGTATTCACAACGAGTACAAATAGCGATCCAGATTAACACTAGGCGATTTCCTAGGCAGATATTGACTTGGGACTATATTAGGGGGAAGCACAGGCGAAGCACTGCTGCTTAGGCGAAGCACTGCTACTTCCGCGCAGAGATATCACGCAACACATGAAATCCCACGACTTCCGTCAACATACCGGCGTGAATAGTAGCTGCCTGGCTATTTTCCTTACAGTACATGAATGGAACATGGCTGATTTTGTGAGAGATGAAGAGGGTGACTTCTCAGACAGTCAAGAGCCAGAACCATACCTATTTGAACCAGAGTTTACAGAAGACGAGCTGTGTGCTTTGGAAATAGAACGACAGGAGGAGGAGGTTGCGATCGCTCAACAGCCTGAGGACGTGAGGATGAGAGCCAACACGAACTGGTGGTGTGAGTGTGGGGGAATATGCCAACCTATGCCGACTGAAATAGAGTGTCTGTGCTGTGGCGAGTGGGACAAGTTACTGCCATCGATGACCAGGCTCAGCGCGTCAGATCAAGATGAGCGTGCCTGCAGTTGTGTCACAGCTGCAGAGGATTTCACGGCGCTGATCCATCCTGCAGTACTCGATTTTTTTTTTTTTCCGGTGTGATAAGGTGAACTGGAAAAAACGCCCCACGCCGAATGGACCAAATGGACAGCTGTCCACAGAGGAAGTGATTATTTTAATCATGACGCATGTATAGATCGACCCATGTTATACCTGTATTCACAAAGAGTTGCTGTTTTCACAGGCAATATAGGTTGGTGGCTTATCGTGTTGTGCTGGAGTGGGCCTTGAAGGGAGAGACATTGGGCAGAGGAAATCGAACACCATTGCCATCATGTGTGGTCGTTGCTATTTGTAAAAAATATCCATCAGAGTCTGGTATATATATTGGCTTTCAAGAGGCACAGGAGGCAATAAATATGTTGTAACTGAATTATTGAATTATTGAATTATTTCATGAATAAAGTCTTTGCAAATCCTGTCATCTCTGTTTACTTGATTTAATAAACTCTGGTAATGTATTACCAACATGTGATAAAACAGCTTTTACTATAGAAGTATCACATCTAAGTCAATGTGCATGCTGATTCACCGTAACAAGAGAAAACAGAGAAAACTGAGAAATACTGTTATTTATTATTATGAATAAACATATGACAATAAAATTACACAAATATGATTTGGAGAAGGCACTGAAGGTCTAAAACTAAGTTTTGAATCTTGATGTGTGGCCTTCTATGACGTCCTCCTTGTTGGGTTTTGGATGGAGGCCAATATTTGCTGCCAGACACGGGACTTGAATGCGAGATGATGAGTCTTTATATTTGATGGATGGGTCTAGTCTTCTTTTAACAACATCCTCCATAAGGTCATCTCTGAAATTTTGGGTTGTCTTTGCGTAAATAGGTCTTGCAATCCACTGTTTTGACTGTTTTTGGTACACAATGTTGTGTCTTGGGAGGCCTAAAATTAAAACGGTCATGGATGAGTTATAATAATTTGGTCAGTCGGATATCCATTACCAGAACAAGTATTGTTACATTCTAAAACATTAATTTGGTCAGATATAAGTCAAGGCCAAATATTACTTCAAAATCAATAGACATTTCTATTGCTGAAATGTAAAACGTGGTTCAGGTTCTAGTTTATCAGAGTGCGAACATAATTTACCTTCTCCATTTTAGATATGAAAAGTAACAATCTTTAATTGGTCATAGGAGAACTTATAATTGGTATATTTTTGGTACTTACCACTTGTTGTTGCTTCCGGTTTACGTGGTGTGTCATGATTTTCATTGTGGTCCATAATGGCCAACATTGTGCACGCCTGCATGGATTGGTACTCAAAATGCAGGCGCTTCGGGCAGTACTTCAACAGGGCGTTGTGGAAAACCTCGAGTTGTCCTGTTAAAACATAAATCAAAATTGACAGTAGACAATAGAAAATGTATACAAGTTACTAAAAGTAGTGTGCTTGATCTGTACAAGACTGGAAATAGTCAAGTTTTGACTAGTGTAAAATGTAGGCACTGGTAAAATTTCAGGGCATGGCCCCTAACTTGCTTAGACATACCTGTGTGCTTGAACAGCGTCATTTGCTCCAGATCTTTCAGTAGACGCGTGTTCAACACAACTTCATAGAGAGCTTTGTAGGGAGGTGAGTCCTGAGGCAACCATTTCTTCTTCCGTTGTTCATCTGATGAGAGGTCAGCGTGGTAGCACTTGTATTCAATTCCATTTTCCTCCCATCGATGGACACCACATATGTGATGGAGGATGGACGTCCATCGTCTAAGCAACTCCTGATAATTACATTAGAGCACAAACAGAAATTTTTTAGACATTCCATTACATTCCTTTCAAAATGAATCTGCAAAAAAATGCATGCTATAATGTTGTTTGTGCCAACTGTCTGTGATAATAGCAGTTGTACTGTGCATTTTACATCTATTCAATAAGCTTGTACCTTTTCATCTCCTTTAGAGGAGCTGCAGCTCCACCACATATGGTTGCTCACGCTTCTTACCCATGGAGCAAGGTCCTTGCAATGTTTACAGTTAGATGCCATAACCAATTTCTTTTTTATTCCTGAATTAGAACAGAAAAATGTTAGAATGAAAGTGGACCTCAGACAATGCACATTCAAAATGTTTATCTCCAATGGTACCTGTCAAACACAGAGTATCACAGAGAACAAAGGAGAATAAGTATTAGGGGTTGTGCATGTAATTAGACTAATAGACTTACCTTTTGCTACATGCCATGGGTCAAACTGGTGTGCGATGTCCGGATAGTCTTCTCGCATCATCTTCCTGATGGAGGGATGTCTGTCGGTGGTCACCACTTTCACATTAATCCCTTCATCTAAAAGCTTATCCAGACCTTTTTTGAAACCCATTGGTTCCATGGCGACAGAATTTTTGGCTTGGGTCACCTAAGGGGGACAAGGTTACACATGATGACATTTTAGACCATATTTAATGAAGGTTTGTGTCCATTATTGATTGTTTACCTGAATCAAATCAAAAACAACAATCTGGTTGGTAGAGTCATCCATGAATGAATATGTGGTGTATTTGCACGAATGGCCTGGGCTGTCACTCCTCCCATCCCTCACCATCCAGAGTCTGGCAGATGAGTCTGGCTTTGATGATGCTTTCCTGCTTCTTGTAGGCTTCGCTGATGACAGGAATGAGGTAGCTTGACTGTATGGTGTAAAATGCGGATTTTTGTGGTAGCTGAAGATTCAATAGCCCAGCCCAGTCAGCAATGTCTGTGTATGTTGCACCTGTGAAAAGTGTGGCTGCTGAAATGAGGTTATTTTCAGCCATTCCCCGAGTATTGGGACATGACTCCCATTCCCCAGTGTGTCCATTGTTGCATTTCCATGTGATTTGTATTCTGCTGGCAAATTTTTTTATGTTCTGGTTGAGGTCACACATTGCTACTCCGCAAATTGTACATTTTTGAAAGAGTTCCATTAGTTTGGACTCGTTTACCATCCACTTCCTTTCCTTCCATCGTCGGTGTGGTCCAGACAGGCTTGCTGAGCTTCCTGTGGTGGAGGTGGAGGGGCTTGATAGAGGAACAAAACTGATGTCCGCTGGGTCAGTAGCCGGTCATGAGCAGATGTTGAGCTGATGTCCATTTCACTAGAAACAATATGGTGTGTTTCCTGTTGTTGACAAATCCACATTGAATTATTTTGTTATTACTCACATTTGCATTCTAGTGTTTGAATACAATGGCCCTCATTTATCATTCTTGCGTAGAAACGGGCGTATATATTGGCGTAAGATTATGCTTACACTTCTCTCATCGCCTGATTTATGAAGCTGTGCGTACCTTTGAAATACAGGTGTACGCAATACCTGCCCTTGATAAATGCCGCGGCTGAAAACGATCGTCATTAGAATAACACGCCCCTATATTCAAGTCTCCGCTCCCCCCACGCCCTCATTTTACGCCATGGACACACGGAAGACGGCAAAGAAGAGAAACTTCTTTGAGAAAGAGAAAGCGAAACCAGGGAAGTGGAAAGAAACAAAATTGATTTCTAGATTTTTATTATTAATGACGCTTATTGTTATTTAGAAGAAGAATGTCGTTATTATTATTTGTATTATTATTATTATTATTTAAAAGAAGAAGAATGTCATTTTTATTATTTTGTCAGTCTGAATTATTTTTTTGGTCATTGAAAGCCTTTCATTACTAAACCCAGCACATCTGCCGGGCCTAACCCTGGCCTAACCATCGTTTCAAAGAATAGTACAACGGCGAGCGCGTCGAGTATAAACGCCTCGTCCGTTTGGGGAGGTGCGCGCGCAGTCTGCGGAGACTCGCGCTGCGGAGCCAGGCGAAAGTATAAACAAGGCTTGAAACGTCAGGTAAAGCGCACAGGCTCGCAACTTAAGGAATACATATGCCTACAAATCAAATGCTTTGGTAAAATCACACAAATTAAACATTGAAGTCCATGTTGCACAAAAATAAACACTGAAGTTTATAATTACTATGTTGTTGTTTTTTTACAGTGGGTCATAATATATCATATCTTTTAGTTTGTCAGTGCGTTTTGTGGTGTTAGGAATTGTTTTTCTGCGCATTCCCGCACTCAAAACGTGCGTACACCACCTCCTGAGCTGGCGTAGGATTTGAGCGTGCCGTACGCCAACGTCCATATTGATAAATCTCAAAGTCACCGTGGTTTTGGGTGTACGCCAGGTGTACGCTGGAAATTTGGTGTACGCACTTTTGATAAATGAGGGCCAATGTGTTTGTCACCTCACATAAAATGACTTAGACTAAACTGGCAATCATTTGACTGCTCTATGCCTGCATTTGAACGCGTTTCATGTAAATGCCAGCAGAATGACTAAACAATAACTGTAACCTTTTCATAACTTCCATCATGAATCAAAGATATCACGCAACTTGGCCACTCACATCAAAGGTTAGACTCATTCTTGGACCGCACACAGCCGTCATGGTGGACAAAGACGCAATGTCCTGCAAAAGAAATATATTTCATGTTATTTAGTAGTTTTTGCATTCATACAGTACATGTAACTATAACATGAAAAAGGGTTCATTAGCCTACCGATTGTTGTGTCCATGTGGGTGCAAGGGCAATCCATGGCTTAGTACATGTTGCTATCTGTGCAGAAGTCGTCAGCTGCAAAGGCAATGGAACCTTGAACATGGCAGTTTGGGATTTCTGTGGGGTTGATTGTGGTAAACCCGCAAATTGGTGAAAGGATTCCTCAGGTTCTGATAGCTCTTGCAGTACATCACTCAGCTCACCCTGATGGATGATTGTCACAATAAATGAAAAGTGTTACTCCACAAAGGCAAAACATACAGGAACATGATTCAAAATCACATGAATGCAGTGTCATATTGGATATTCATTGCCATTCATTAGAGCAAGGTGAAGGTAGTATCAGAGGACTGATTAGGCATTATGAAATTAGAGACTGGACACTATCAGTGTTTCATGTAGGAAGAAAAGGGCTCCAGCCTACATTTTCTAGAGTTACTACTAGTGCTTATGTACTACTCAGTCAACTGACTCATCTTCTCTGACAGTACAGGATCTATATTAATATAAAAAAAAAAATTAAAAAAAAAAAATAAAAAATTATATATATATATATATAATGTATGTATATATGTGTGTGTGTGTGTTACATAAACAATGAAGACTGTTCTGCTACCTCCTTTGGTCAAAATGCTAGTAGCCTTCTCCTCTCTAGTAGTTATACTAAAACTCCTGAGTCTAACTCGGTGAGAGAAATATAACTAACTTAGCCCTCAGTCATTTCATTTTACAGGTAACGTTAACAGCGATTTTTATTTTAGTTTGGTTGTTCATGCTAAACAGGTTGAATTCAACATGAGGTTCGTAGTCTAGATAGTAGTCTAGTCTATCCGTAGTCTAGTCCAGCATCTATTTTACAACCGAATAAAGACACAGATTAACATAAGGAAGAGTAATAAAAGACAACTTACATGTGCACTTTGTTCTGCCTGTGCTTTGAAAACAGATGGGACGGCCGTATCTTTCAGACGTAGTACCGTCTTTCTGGACCCATATTCCATTTTTTCAAAGTAGTCCTCTGGTGCAAAATGTTCTTCGCAAACACGATACTGCTTTATTTTGTAGAGAGGCGTTGAAATACAGATCTCCAGAGCAGCTAGCCATTTATTTCTCAGTTCCACATTTGATGGAATTCTGTGAAACATTACATTCGTGTATGTCCTTTGCTTGTTCTCACAACCTTTTGCTACGCAGGTAATTACCATGTTTGCTGTAACTGTAGCTGTAACTTCTCAAAATAAATAATCCAAAAGCGAAGACACTCAGTGCAGGTCACGCCGGTATGTTGTTCTTCTTCTGTTTTTTTGACGCGTTGCACGCCGGTATGTTGACGGAAGTCGTGGGATTTCATGTGTTGCGTGATATCTCTGCGCCGAAGTAGCAGTGCTTCGCCTAAGCAGCAGTGCTTCGCCTGTGCTTCCCCCTAATATAGTCCCAAGTCAATATCTGCCTAGGAAATCGCCTAGTGTTAATCTGGATCGCTAGTTGTACTCGTTGTGAATACGCAGGCCACAAGAAGTAATTACGTGGGTTTTTTTCATTTTTTTTTATCATTTTTACTCAGGACATGCTAGCTGGCAACAAATGATTCCATTCATTGTGCTAAGCTAAGCTAATGCGACCCTGTCAAACTAAAACAATGCATGCACTGAGACAAAAATGCATTTGCCCACCTATCTAAATGTAGGAAAGAATGTGAATAAGCCCTATTTCAAAAAACGGTGGAGTGTTCCTTTAACAATGTAGATTGTTTCAAAGCAGCTTTACAGAGATAAACGTATAATTTAAGGTAACAGAGATTGTTTTGGCTTTATAGCGGTTCTTTAAAAAAGTTATTTTCCAGCTAAAGTTAGTTTTGATTGATTCGATTTCGTCGCAACGATCATTTGTTATTAAATTAGGGGCCGCTAAGACGACACCATTCTCTCTACACAGACTTTAAACGCGAACCTGTGAGAAACGCTGATGGCGTTCACATGCGCATTAAGAATTGGTTCTATAGTTATGTGCGTTTGAATATATGTGGGCAGGTTTGGAATTCCCTACAAAACAAGCCTAAACAAAGTACTGGTGTTTCCTTATAATTTTTGATACAGAATTTTATTTTATTTTATCAATTCGGGGTAGATACGCGAATTGAGTTTCCCGACGACGCTTTATCTGAAGAGTGGTAAAGGGATCCTCCATAGGGAGAGACTAGTTGGCACTTCAGCACTGCGTTGGATCGGGTCCAGGCGAAGGTCCTTCATCAGATCTGGATACGGCCTGGATACGGCCTGGATCCGGCTGGCTGCGGGAAAACCTCGGAATAAACAAAGACACTAAAATTAGCGTAGATGCCATTCTTCTTATGATGTAACAAGTACATCAGGATTTATGGGAAGTGTTCCCGGTTCCAGCTGACCTAATCTATGCAGCCTAACATTGAATTATAGAAGTCTATAATGTATTATGTGAATGCTAGGTCAAAGAGATGTGTCTTTAATCTAGCTTTGAACTGACAGAGTGTGTCTGCTTCCCGGACAATGGTAGGAAGACTGTTCCAAAGTTTTGGTGCTAAATAGGAGAAAGATCTACCACCAGCAGTCGATTTTGATATTCTAGGTATTATCAACTGGCCGGAATTTTGAGATCGCAATAGACGTGAAGGACTATAATGCGTTAAGAGCTCGCTCAAGTACTGCGGAGCTAAACCATTTAGTAATCAGCAATATTTTAATAATAATAATAACAATTAGAATCTCTGTTTTTTCTGAATTAAGTAGTAGGAAATTACTAGTCATCCAATTTTTTATATCAGCTATGCATTCCGTTAATTTTGTGAATTGGTAAGTTTCGTTAGGTTTTGAAGAAATATACAGCTGAGTATCGTCGGCATAACAGTGAAAGCTAATGCCATGCTTCCTAATGATATCTCCTAATGGTAGCATGTACAGAGTGAACAGCAGCGGTCCTAGTACTGAGCCTTGTGGTACGCCATACTGAACTTGTGATCGATGAGACATCTCTTCATTTACTGCTACAAACTGATAACGGTCAGATAAGTATGATTTAAACCATGCTAGTGCAATTCCACTAATGCCAACATCATTTTCGAGTCTATTTAACCCTCTGAGGTCGGCAAACGCGCGGGCGCGTTTTGCTGGATTTTCTTCACATTGTAGCACTATAAACTTAAATTACTCCGTCATTTATGGTCATACAGAAAAAAGAAATATAAAAAAAGAATCTGTGATATTTTTACTTTTGTTTGTGTCCACTTACAATCAAATCAAAACATTGTGCTTTTGTAAAATAAAGAAAATAAACAGGGTGTGCGTTCTGCCTCTCCGTCGCGGTGAACTTTTTTTTCTTGAGCACGTCTATAAACTGAAACAAAACTCAGCGAATACTTGTCACACATTTATGAGCCATATACCTTTCTAAACATTTAAGTGTGTACTTTTAAATGATCGGATTCAAACTGAAAACAAATATTCTCTGTTTAAGTAATTTGTATAAAACCAACAAGATGTCCAGCTTCTCAAACGCTTCCTAATTATTTTTAATTTGAACACGCCCACTCGCGCAAAAGATATTCACATGCAAATCTCCACATGGAACGCGAACGCGCTCGTTACCTCAAAAACAAAGCAGCAAAACACTTCACAAGTCTCTGCTTTTCGTCGAGTTTGAAAGACGCGCCGTGAGCTTACATTGGATTTAGGCTACCTCAGAAGAAGAAGAATACGATTTGAAGACAAGAAAGATGTAAGGTAAGACATTCTTACATATTAGTTTGTTATTGTTGCATAAATTTCACATTGCAGTTGAACTGTTGCTAGATATATGGTGAATATTATAATATTTAGACCCGTGTTTACTGTTACTGTGTTTGTGGATATCTGCTCAAACGTAGATATGTATATGGTAACCATAATGTTTTATTATTTGAGCGCGATCGCGTTTGAATGTATCATATTTGATACATTCGAAAAGCAAAACGCACCAAACGGCTTCATGTTTTTACTATTATCTCATTTCATATCATCATAACGAATGGAAACATTTGAAGTAACATGATAATCAATATATTTTTCTATAGCTTAGTTGTTACTGAAATATTTTGGAAGATTTATAGGCTGCTATGGTTATTGTTATTATTATTTTATGCAGCACTGCGCATAGCCTATGCCTACAAGGCACAACAAACCTGTTCATTATATTATATATTGTTGGAAACGTTTGTGTGTGTGTGTGTGTGTATTCTGTGAATTTTAAAAAGCAATTTTAACCAGAAAAATCTAAAATGTATTCCCAAAATCGTGCAGGCCTTTCTCTTGATATCAGTATGTTCACTTTTTTTTTTTTTTCAGGGCCCAGATGCCACTCCTGCTGACTTCAACATTCACATGAGTCTCTGTACATGAACATGGTAAAGTGAAAATCAAACACCTTGGAAATGAAAGGTATGTACAATGTTTTTAGGAATGGCACAAAGGTCTCTGTCTTTGGATCATTGGTTTCAATGAGTGTTTTTTTGTCATTTGTTGTGTATCTTTGGATTATGTTGTGTTCAAATAAATCAAAAAATCTAAAAGCCATTCTTTTTTAAATCTCCTCATTCTTTGTGCAAGGTTGCTCAGAATGACAGGGCCTGATAGCTCCTAATAGGGCCGTTAGGGGAGGGTCTTTCTCTTTCTCAGGTGTGAAAAGCTTACATATTAATGAGCTCCCGCATAAAGCTTTGTCACACAAAACACGTCGTAAAAATTTTAAATCAATATATTGTCTTATCTGAATGAGCAGTCAGGGTGATTTTCACATAGTTTTAGAGCAAATATTCTAGGCTACATCATACAATTTTAAAAAGTCTTGTGAAGAAATAATCAGTATGGGTTTCATGACCTTATTTCAGTGAGAATTTTTTTTTGTATTTTTACAAACCACGCATAAATGTCATTATCTCAAAACTACAAACTTTTACACACATGCTGCTGATATATTATTGTAGCAGAGTTTGTGCTGAATACAGTGTAATTAGACTTTAGCCATGAAAATGTCACAAGTAACAGAAATAAGCACAAATGTCAGAGCATGTCAGAACACCTCCAGGGCCCAGAAAACAGCTCAGACCCCAGAGGGTTAAAAGAATGTTGTGGTCGATAGTGTCAAATGCAGCACTAAGATCGAGTAACACTAATAGAGAGACACAACCACGATCGGATGATAAGAGCAAATCATTTGTGACTCTAACGAGAGCTGTCTCGGTACTATGGTACGGTCTAAATCCTGACTGAAAATCCTCGCAGATATCATTTCTTTCAAGAAAGGAACACAGTTGTGAAGACACTGCTTTTTCTAATATCTTTGACAGAAAAGGTAGATTCAAGATCGGCCTGTAATTGACTAATTCTGTAGGATCAAGTTGCGTTTTTTTAACAAGCGGTTTAATCATAGCCAGCTTAAAGGTTTTTGGTACGTATCCTAGAGACAAAGATGAATTAATGATATTAAGAAGAGGATCTATGACCTCTGGAAGCATCTCTTTCAGTAGCTTAGTCGGTATAGGGTCTAACATACATGTTGTAGATTTAGATGATTTAACGAGTTTAGTAAATTCTTCCTCTTCTATAACAACGAACGAATCAAAATTTTCCTTCAGGGAGACTACAATGCACTGCCTGATGTGATACTGTAGTAGACGGTTGCATAGTTAGAATTTTCTCCCTGATATTATCAATCTTATAAGTGAAGAAGTTCATTAAGTCATTACTGCTGTGTTGCTTGGAAACTTCTGGGCTTGAAGCTTTCTTTTTCGTTAGTTTAGCCACCGTTTCAAATAAATACCTAGGATTATGTTTATTTTCTTCTAATAGGTTTGAAAAATAAGCAGATCTAGCAGCTTTTAAGGCCTCTCTGTAAGCAATCGAGCTCTCTTTCCACGAAATGCGAAATACCTCTAGTTTTGTTTTCTTCCAGTTGCGCTCCATTTTTCTGGCTGCTCTCTTAAGGGCCTGAGTGTGCTCGTTGTACCACGGCGTTGGACTATTTTCTTTAATCTTCTTTAAGCGCAACGGAGCAACTGTGTCTAAAATGCTGGAAAAGAGAGAGTTAAAAGTTTCTGTTGCAATATCGAGTTCTTCTAAGCTATCTGGGATGCTGAGAGGATGAAACTGATCAGGAAGATTATTGATAAAGAAATCTTTAGTGGCAGAAGTGATGGGTCTAACATATTTGAAACACGGAGTCGGCTTTGCAGCCTTGGCTAAATGAAGTTTACACGAGACTAGATAATGATCTGAGATGTCATCGCTCTGCTGCAGAATTTCAACGACATCAACATCTATTCCGTGTGATAATATTAGATCTAGAGTATGATTACGACAATGAGTAGGTCCTGACACGTGTTGTCTAACTCCAATAGAGTTTACAATGTCTTTAAATGCCAATCCCAATGCATCTTTTTCATTATCGATGTGTATGTTAAAATCACCAACAATTAGTACTTTATCTGCAGTCAATATTAATTCTGATAGAAAGTCCGCAAATTCTTTGATAAAATCTTTATGGTGCCCTGGTGGCCTGTATACAGTAGCCAGCACAAATCTCAAGCGTGATTTGTCGTTTATACTATATATTTTTACATTAAGTACTAACACTTCAAAAGAATTAAATTTAAAACTTGATTTCTTAGTGGTTTTGAAAATATTACTATAAATTACAGCAACTCCTCCCCCTTTGTGTTTCAGACGAGACTCATGTTTATAACAGTAATCTTGCGGGGTGGACTCATTTAAAGTAATGTAATCGTTTGGTTTTAGCCAGGTTTCTGTCAAACACAGCACATTTAGGTTATTATCTGAAATCATATCATTAACAATGAGTGCTTTTGAAGTAAGCGATCGAATATTCAGCAACCCAAGCTTTAGCATTTGCTCATCTGTATTATAGCTGTTTTTTATTTGTTGAACATCAATTAAATTTTTAACCTTAGATGGGTTAAAACGTTTTTTGGATTTCCAAATTCGGGGAACAGACACAGTCTTTATATGATGATAGCTAGGTGAAAGAGGCTCTATGTGATGGGATTTATCTGACCTTGGTGACGCGAGGCCGCTAGCAGACGGTCGCTTAAGCCAGTCTGTCTGCTTCCTGACCTGAGCCCCAGATTGTCATGTTTGAGTTCTAAGACTATGTACCATATTACTAGAGAGAAGAGCAGCACCATCCCAGGAGGGATGAATACCATCTCTTTTCAACAGGTCAGGTTTGCCCCAAAAACTTTTCCAATTGTCTATAAATTCTATATTATTAAGCGGACACCACTTAGACAGCCAACCGTTAAGAGAACACAATCTACTGACTATCTCATCACTCCTGCGAACAGGAAGGGGGCCAGAGCAAATTACAGTGTTAAGCTACCACCCAAATAACGCAACCACATAGCCCACATGGAAAACAACTTACCTGAGCAATAGCGCGCTGACACACAAATCTCGCAGGCAATGCGCAGTGCGCGAGTCAAAAGTAACACGTTATTCCGTTCAATCCGATGGAAAACGGGGTAGCCGCAACAAGCAAGGAATTCTCTGGAAAATCGGAATCCCACATAAACCCCAAGCAAACCAGCAACAGTACAACATCTACAAAAGACCTCTACATACCTGCGACACCACCAAAAACTGGGTGAACCCAAACAACACGAGCCTCCAGCGTCACGCACTACCAGGGATTACGTTCGAGCTATAACATGCTCCTCCTGACATGATTGGCCACCATGAGCCAATCGTGAACTGGCTAGAAAGGATCAAGCCAATATAATCAAATGGGGAGGAGGGACTGAATCCAACCACAGTCCATCCTGCCACAATCTACCCTGCCTTTTAAATCGGCGCCACGACGATGGGCCACCAGAAGGATAAGTATGTGAACCATTTGTATCAACGAAACGGTACTTTATCTCCCTAACACATCAATCTTGGGAGATGGTGGAGGTTAGAGTGTTGTCCAGCCGTTGACCGGGAGGTCTGTCGTACTCTCACTTCAGTCCCATCAGAGGGGCCAGGCAACACGGCCACCCCAGGGAGAGGAGAGCCACTTACATCCACTTGAGGAGCTGAAAGGGGCGACATACTGTGATCGTTAATAGCTGACCCCGTCGCTAGAGACTCAGACTCAAAAGCTGGCCATTCCTCCTGCCGGGTTACATATGAAGTGGATGGCTGGGTGACAATTTGGTCGATAACAGGAGGCCCTGGCACATTTTCGCGAACCACCAGTTTCAACAGGGAACGATGCACCTGCAGCGCCTTGCTCAGGTCACCTACTGGTGCCACAGTATATACCGTGCCACCCTCGTTCGGTGCTCTCTGTACCTGGTGCATTACTGAGCTCCACATGTCATGAATTTTGTGGCGCCCCCTCACACTAAGATCACGGTAATATACCAACTGGCCCTCCTGTAAAGATGACTCGCGCACTCGCTGATCATGGTTTGTCTTACGGCGTGTAGCTGCTGCTTGCAGCCGCTCTCTGGCTCCATGAAATGCAAGTTGCAACCGAGCCTGATGTTCTTGGACCCATTCGTGAACCGTGACCCCAGAGGGCTCAGGGACATTACCCAATAAAAAATCCAATGGTAAACGTGGTTCTTGCCCGAACATCAAAAAGAATGGTGACTCCCCTGTGGCCTGGTGGGGAGTGGTGTTATAACAATACAAAATTTGGGGCAAGCAAGAGTTCCAGTCTCTTTTTTGCGAGACTGGTAAAGTCCGTAACAGGTTGTGCATGGTCATATTAAAACGTTCGCACTGCCCGTTTCCTTCTGGATTCCGTATAAACCACAAAGCTGCTGAATAAGCCCATTTTCAAAACTACGGCCCTGGTCCGAATTAATTCGGCCAGGGACCCCAAACTTTGAAAACCACTCCCCCACCAGCACCCGTGCCACTGTAGGGGCACGTTGATCACTAGTCGGGACAGCCAAAGTATACTTGCTAAAAATATCAATCATTATCAAGACATTCTCCTGCCCACTCCTAGCTGGCTCTAGAGTTGTAAAATCAATTGCCAAGATTTCATTGGGTCGCCCTGCCAGCAGGTGGCCCATGAAACTCTGTGCAGTGGGATGATTGTCTTTGGCAACCTGACATCTTTCGCACAACTGGCACCAGCCTGCCACATCCGAAGCCATACCTGGCCAGAAGCACCGCTGCCGTAAAAGCTCCAGGGTCCTTTCGGTTCCCTGGTGGCCTCGGGCAGCAACAATTGCCATACTATTTCTCCCCGTCTGAACGGAAGACCTTACGGTAAAGCACACCATCCCACTCCACTAGACGATCCCACTGTTTAAGCAGGGCCAACGTCTGTGGTGAGACCTGTTTGCGCTCTTGAGGGCTGGGCCGTTCCCCCCGCCTCCAAAAGACTAAAGCTTCCTGAATGGTAGAGTCTGCCTGCTGAAAAATAGCAATCTCAGCCGGTGTATGAGCCGGCAGAGCAGAGATGGCCAATTGGCTAACCTTGGTCAGCCCGGACTGTAACACCTGTTGCAATGGTTGAGAGAGAGTAGTGCCCGGGGCTATAGCTTCTACGGTTTGGGAGTCTGGTAAGTGCAGCCTAGATAGAGCATCTGCATTTTTATTACTCCTCCCTGACCGATATTTGACTTCATAGTCGAATGAAGCCAGTTGGCCTAGCCAACGCTGCTCTGTGGCACCAAACTTCGCTGAGGCCAGATGACTCAGTGGGTTGTTGTCTGTATAGACCGTGCATTTGTGACCCAGCAGATACTCACAAAACTTTTCTGTCATGGCCCATTTAAGGGCCATGAACTCCAGTTTCATGGCACTATAGTTCTGCATGTTCCTTTCTGCAGGTCTCAACCCCCGGCTGGCATAGGCTATAGGCCTCACTCGGCCCCCTTGCTCCTGTGACAATACCGCACCCAAACCCCCATAGCTCGCATCAACCTCTAAAATAAAAGGTAGTGCAAAATCTGCGTACGCTAGTACTGGCGCAGTAGTCAATTTTGTCTTAAGAGCATCAAAACTGGCCTGACACTCACTAGACCAAATTTGAATGGCTGCCCTTTGAAGCCTTTTTCCCGACCCCACATTGGTCAGCTCTGCCACTAGCCGATGTAACGGGGCAACCAACTTAGCAAAACCTTCAACAAATCGCCTGTAGTAGCTAGCGAATCCTAAAAAGGACCGTAGCTCAGAGACTGTGGTAGGAGTTGGCCAAGAAGATACCACTTCGATTTTACTGGGGTCCGTGGCCACACCCTGGTTTGAGATTACATGACCCAAATACTGTACCTGCTGCTGGAAAAATGCACACTTCGAGAGTTTCACCTTTAACCCTTCATGCTCCAACCGACTCAACACCACCCCCAGCCTCTCCAGATGTTGTTTAACTGAACCGGAAAAGACCACAATGTCGTCCAAGTAGAGAAGCAACGACTGACACTGTTGGTCACCGTATATCCGTTGCATCAATCGCTGGAAGGTGCTGGGGGCATTACACAGTCCGAAAGGCATTCGGTTCCACTCGAATAGTCCGAAGGAAGTGCAAAAAGCAGTTTTGGACTTATCTTCCTCTCTAACCGGTACCTGGTTGTAGCCACTAGCCAAATCGAGAGTGGAAAACCATTGAGCCCCCGTCAACGCATCCAACGACTCTTCTATACGTGGAAGAGAAAATGCATCTCCTTGTTTTGCTGTTTAACTGTCGGTAATCCACGCACATACGCAGACTGCCATCTTTCTTTTTCACGAGAACTATGGGGGAAGCGTATGGACTACAACTTTCTCGAATCACCTGTTTCTCCAGCAATTGATTAATATGTTCCTTTACCAACTCATACTCCGATGGGGGTATGCGTCGATAACGTTGTCGCACTGGGGCACTATCTTGAAGGGGGATCTCATGAGCAATTAAGTTAGTACACCCCAGATCTAATTCGTTGGCTGAGAAGACATGGGCGTATTTCCTTACCAAAGATCGTACCTGTTCTTGGTCCTCCCTAGACAAGGGGTCAGGTGCAAAGCCTCAATCTGGTCCGGCACCGTGGGGGATGCTGACTGAGAAAATACAGTAGCGGTATAGGAGGGCACTTCGGTGACACCCGCTGGTAAGCTAACAATATGGGCATGTTCTAACCCACCTACAACTGTGCGGGGGTAGAGCAGCACATCGGCGGTGCCCACATTGACAACCGGTACATGGGCAGTGCCTCGAATCACTTGAATGAGAGCAGGACAGACCAACAAACCCGCCGGTAATCCCACCTCTGGGGGTTCCAATAACACAGTGGCCCCAGAATACTGGTACGAGCAAGTAGCAGCTACCATCTTCATTGTACCACCAGGGATTCTGCAAGCCCTCCTACCCCGAACCTTTACTTTACTCCTGGCCCCACCAGACAACTGCAGGCTACTACTATGGCATCGTTGGAAAGCCTGTTGGACAGAAACAGGTGCCTCTGACACTGATGGCAACTCAAATAAAGCCAGACGTGAAGTCCAAAGAGCTCCTGGAAACACTTTTGAATCACATTCATTCCCAAAACGCCGGGTGCTAAAATATAGGAACTGCCTGGTGGATCCTGAACCACCAATACACCACACTGTGGCATCAACTTCCCACAAAGCACCACATCCATTTCCAAGTACTCAATGTATGGAATGGCTAAGCCATTGGACGCTCATGACCCCAAGGCTTAAAATGCTGCGAAAAAAAACTCTTGGTGACAGTAGTCACCATCGACCCAGTATCTACCAAGCAAGGCACCTTGACCCCGCCCAATATTACCTCAACATACGGACAAGAGGCCATTAACTTTGAAACCTTGGTCAAATTTGGAGAATCACTTATTGAGCCAGAGCTGACAACCGGATGTGTGGCTCTGCAAAACGGTGGGCACTAGTTTTCCGAGGCCAAAGTTGGGCGGGCCTGGCTACCAAAGGGAGGGCCTCGCCCCAAGGACTGGGGTCGAGAAGAGACCCGAACCCCATCACATTCACTAGCAAAATGGCCAGGCTGTTGGCAACGCCGGCATATTAACGGCCCATTATGTGACAAGCGACCACGCATGTGGAGTGTACAAGATTTTGGGTAAGCTGATGTAATTGCTCTTGTTGACATCGCAGCTGTTCTTGTTGAAGTTTCAACATCTCCTTTATTTCACTCACCTCCGACGGCGGGGGTGTCCGAGGCGGATCATGCGGGCTACCCTGTACCCTATACTGGATGCCAATAGCCGAGGGAACAGAGTGGCTGCGACCCCTCATGCCGCCAGGCAGCCCCTCTCGTTCCCACCGCATGGCCTCCCTTCTAACCTCCAGCAAGGTGGCCATAGGCTGCCGCCGCACCATCTGCTTTAGCTCACGGCGTAAAGCACCATCAAGAACGTATTCATTAAACTGATCCCTAAGTAGGGCTTCAGCATTTGGCATACCATCAGGTGCCTGACCCTTTACCTTGGCCATGAGACCAACATCAGGGCCAACGAAAATTCTTGAAGGGTTTCGCCTTCCTGCTGCTTCCTCGAAAAAAATGCCTCCTGCAATACTACATATGAATCAGTACAACCATAAAGTTCTCTTAATATGGCAATTATACGAGCTGGATCCCTCCGATCAACACTAGGGCGGTACTTTATCTCTTCACGAGCCTCCCCCTCTAAGTGGTCATAAAGGAAATCGGCTTGATCATTAGCTGCCAAATGCCGTACTCTCATACTTGCTTGTGCCTCCTCAAGCCACTCGCTCAACCGTTGGCCCGATTTCCCACTAAATATGGGGCATGTACGTTCTCGCGGGATGAAAACCATCCTCTCCGCTATAGATACAGCGGCCGCACCATTACTAGCAACATTAACGGCTGATGGCAAATTAGGTGGTGCAGGGACTATATTGGGATCCTGTGCAGCTAAAGCCCGTTGTTGGCGAAGCCTTTAATTATCTACTTGAAGCTGGGCCACTAAGTCCCTCAACTCTTGTAGTTCCTCGTCCATGGCTAGCTCAAATCACCAACCCCAATACAATAGAAACAAAACACAATCCCCAACAACCTTACCTGATAAGTTACGGGTCCACGTGAGAACTGCTGCTTTGCTAAAAAAGAATCGTTATCCAACTGCCCTCAAACAAGACACAAATAACATTCATCCACAAAACAAAAAAAACAAAAAAAAACAAGAAATAGGATACACTTCTCTGTTATTTTCAGGCTACCCTGCCGACTACGCCAAATGTAGCAGCGGCAGTAATGTAATTCGACTACGCCACCCCGAGATCTAACCCGGGGAACTGTAAGTAACCACCAAGGCTTCTAAAGAATTAGGCAATCAGGTTCGGGCACTGAACAAACAGAGAAATGGTTCCATACAAAAAAATACAATTTTATTGATCAAATTCACAGCACATTCACAGCAAAAATCGTAAACACTCTGAAAGCTGACGTCAGCATATTCCTAAAACACTACACTCTGGGTAAAAATCAATACCGCGTCACAATATATCTAAATTCACAGCAATCCAATTGAGATTGAACAATTCATCATCATCATCAATAAAACGCAATAATAAACACACGAGGAT
This sequence comes from Squalius cephalus, assembly GCF_949319135.1. Classification (NCBI taxonomy): domain Eukaryota; kingdom Metazoa; phylum Chordata; class Actinopteri; order Cypriniformes; family Leuciscidae; genus Squalius; species Squalius cephalus. The sequence continues at coordinate 14,327,256 of NC_137140.1, read as the reverse complement.
GTGTGAATCAGTGTACTGACGTGGAGTCTCACACACGCACACTCACGAAACCGAGCTTGAGGCTTACTGGTGGGCATCCAGCGACTCGGGCATGAGCATCCTAGTAATCCACCCCACCGCACGTGCGCAGCCACACAACCAGCACAGCAACAGTCACACTGTGAAGGTACCCACACTACACACCAAAGAGGGCCCACCACCTCGAGCACGCCGTCCCCACCGCCAGCACTCAGCTCCTTAACATATAACAAGGACAAAATAAACAAAATGTACTATCAACAACGTAGTACTGATAAAGTAAATAAACAAATAACAACAAAGGAAATGAAATAATGTTACAAAACAACAGTAATGCTGATCAATAAAGTAAACAACAAAAGGACAATGAAATAACGTTTCAAAACGATAATACTGGTAAATTAAATAAACAAAAAGGCAAATGAAATGCCGTTGCAAAACAACGATAATACTGGGAAAGGAAATAAACAAAAAGGCAAATGAAATAACTTTACAAACCAGTGATGCTGATAAATGAAATAAACAAAAAGGCAAATAAAATAACTTTACAAAACAGTAATGCTGATAAATGAAATAAACAAAAAGACAATGGAAATAACGTTGCAAAACAGTAATGCTAATAAATAAAATAAACAAAAAGGCAATGGAAATAATGTTGCAAAACAACGATAATACTGGGAAATGAAATAAAAAGGCAAACGAAATAACTTAAGAAACAAGGACACACAACCCACTCAAACGATCACAATTAAATCACGTAACAAACACATTCATCCATGGATAACTGAATCTGAGGGCAGATACTCGGTCGGCCACAGCCGCCACACAAGTGGCCTATGATGCAGTTTCTTTGAAAGATGAGTCAAAAGTAACACGTTATTCCGTTCAATCCGATGGAAAACGGGGTAGCCGCAACAAGCAAGGAATTCTCTAGAAAATCGGAATCCCACATAAACCCCAAGCAAACCAGCAACAGTACAACATCTACAAAAGACCTCTACATACCTGCGACACCACCAAAAACTGGGTGAACCCAAACAACACGAGCCTCCAGCGTCACGCACTACCAGGGGTTACGTTCGAGCTATAACATGCTCCTCCTGACATGATTGGCCACCATGAGCCAATCGTGAACCGGCTAGAAAGGATCAAGCCAATATAACCAAATGGGGAGGAGGGACTGAATCCAACCACAGTCCATCCTGCCACATGTGGAAAACCTTTAAATACAATCAATAAAACTACAATATTTATAATTTAATAAGATATAGGGCCTACATATGGACTTTTGGAGATTTTGAGATTTATCCTTAAAAGAATTTTGCCTTTGTCTGCTCATCAGGCTGGCTATCCGACACTCTACATATGAAAGACGGAACATTAGCACCTCTGTCCTGCACCCCCACGATAAAGCAACTGCCTTCTCCAAACCCCCCACATTATATCTGAGTTTGCAAAACAAAACAGAGTTTGCCACTCGTCGTGGTGTGCCAAACACTTAATTATAAACTTCAATATTTCATTCAAAACAATCTCAAAACGCTTTGTGACATTTTGAAAAGCCGTGAACTGCTTTTTTTTTAACAGAACTGCTTTTGAAATTACGATTGGAATTATTATAGGCTATAAGTAAAGTCATTGTATAATATTTGTTCCTTAGTGTAAAATGGAAATGCATGGTGATTTTATTTTATAAATAGGCTATAAGCAAAAAACTATGGTGTAACAGAGTTTTAGAACTAGACAAATCTCTCTGCATCAATAATAGGCTATAAAATGCATTAACCTGTTAAGCCTCACCAGTGCGTCGGCGCACTGAAGCGTTTTTTTTTATATATAGCTCAAAGTTACTATCAGATTTAATGTTATACTTCGACAAACTATACATCATTAAAAAGATATAATACTCAAGTTTCAGTATTTGACCACTATTGTATTCTGAGAAACTTATAGCGACAGTTATTTCTTAATTTGTGTCAGGAGTTATGAAATGAAAAAATGAGTCGATACCTTTAATATGAATTATGCGCATCAGCTGCTTTCATTCATAAAAAACTCCTGTGCTGTCGTCATGACAGCGATACACAAAACAACGTCCCTCAGGGCTTTAGCTCAAAAATGTGCAGACTTGGAGAAATATTGATATATTCTCATAGATTCACATCATATTTCTATAGACAGGAATAATATTTATTGAATTTATACCAAATGCGTCGATGTAATCATTATGAGCGCTTGCATACTCTGATACTGTGTTTTCAATCCATACCAACAGCCTGAGGGCGCTATTATGCACAATAATAGTCCATATATAGAACATGAAGAAGAGCCATGATCATGTGACATTCCAGGACGTCACTGATATACACAAAGCTACAGAGTTCGCGCTGTAAAATGCAGATACAGATGTTTTGAAGATAATAAACATGATTGCAATGATATTTGAGTTACCTGTGTTTTTCAAGACATGCCAGGTATTTTCATAATAATAGATTATATTTATAATGTAATGCTAATCTATATAGACTATCATTGTGCAGAACAGTATACAATAGTATATTTTCTGTCTGATTTTTTTATCTGAAGCCAAATTAGATCACAGAAGATTATTTAAAACACTCATCTTGCGTTTTAAAGTAAGTTTGGAGCACAAACATGGTTTTAATCTCATAAATGGTCGTGTATTGATGGTGTGCTAAGCTAACATGCTAGCTAGCCCTAGGTGCACCTGCAACCTAGAAGTTATACTTTTATGTTTTTTTGAATGCTTACTGAAAGTTTCTTTATTCAAGAATGTTCTTTATTCTTTATTTAAAATGTGAGGTGAACTTTGAGAAAAGAAATTAGGGATTGAAACCCTATGAATAGCATGTGAATAGCCAGTCGTTAGTAACTATAATGCAGACAAAAGAAATGCATATTTCGAGCCATAACCAGGCTGGAGAGGTGTGAATGTGTGCAGGGGGAGACTGAGACTGAATGGGGCTCGTTTGCACCACAAAACAATAGAGACAATAAGACTGAATGGATGACTTAGAAGATGACTAAACATCAGCAGCATTTTAGCGTCAAATCAAAATAAAGTCACATGACATGGTCTTGAAAAACATGTAACTAAATACAGAGTTTTGGACTTATTATCTTCAGATTTTAAACATAAAATGTTTAGACATGTGGCTTTAGCTGTAGTGCATTTCTAGATTGCTCCAGTGCCAACTTCAATTTTATTTTCATGAGGATGTTTCATTAAAATTAATTTCTAATAACTTTACAAAACTTTGAAGCTATTTATAACAATTTTTGTCATTATGACAATAATTAATTCTACCTTTACAATAAACTGCCAGGTGTCAGCTTTCAAATGAGACCATACTTGTGCTTTTAGTACAAAGGGTTCATGAACTGTATCTGTTTCAGTTTGGGTATGTCATTTCTGGGGATTTTTCAAAAGTGGGGTTGCAGCTTAACAGGTTAATAGGCTAATATAAAAATGTCAGTAGTCCAAGTTGGTTCGGGATTTGAACCCGTGTCATCTTAATGATCGTAACGTAAGTTACCACTCGGCCATGACTTTACTTGTTGCGAAGTGCCCAAACGTTCCAATATGTGTTCGCTCACACGAGCGAGAAGCGCTCTTCATTCAAATGAACGCGTCGCCGTGTTTGTCGAACACTAATTCAACATGCCAGAATAAAACCTGGCTTTAGAACAATGCATAGCGCCACTCGTCGTGGTGTGCTAAAACACTTAATTATAAACTTCAACATTTCATTCAAAACAATCTCAAAACGCTTTGTGACATTTTGAAAAGTCGTGTATGCATTACTGCCACTGGAACCACGAACGTAACATAATACTGGATCTGATTTTATTGTTTGTCATTTAAACGTGCCTGTTGCATATCTTTATTTTATATATTTTATATGGTTTATTGGTGAAGTAGCAATATATATAGGCTATTATATATATATATATATATATATATATATATATATATATATATATATATAACATAACTGCTTTTGAAATTATGATTGGAATTATTATAGGCTACAGATGTAAAGTCATTGCATAATATTTGTTCCTTAGTGTAAAATGGAAATGCATGGTAATTTTATTTTATAAATATTAAGCAAAAAATTATGGTGTAACTATGGTGAGTTTTAGAACTAGACAAATCCCTCTGCATCAATAATAGGCTATAAAATGCATTAATAGGCTAATAAAAAAATTTCAGTATTCCAAGTTGGTTCGGGATTTGAACCCGTGTCATCTAAATGATCGATACATAAGTTCTACCACTCGGCCATGAATTTACTCGTTGCAAAAAGCCCAAACCTTCCAATGTGTGTTCGCTCACATGAGCGAGCCGAGAAGCGTTTATTCGTCTCTCCTCAATAGAATAGTACAAATAATCAGCTTCATTACACATAATTTACTTTTGTTTGTTATTTTTGGTATTCAATTTGTTTTTGTGGTTTTTGTGTGTGTGTGTGTGTGTGTGTGTGTGTGTGTGTGTGTGTGTGTGTGTGTGTGTGTGTGTTTTTATCGCACTGCTCCCCGGGGAATAGGCTTGTCGCCCACCGACGTCTATATAGGCCTACAATATGAAATACAGGTTATATTGTTATCGTCTCTTTTTTTAATTTGTTATTCTATTTTTCTGGCCTTGTTCTATTCTGTTTACCATAGTTGTAGTCAAGTCAAGTCAAGTCATCTTCATTTATATAGCGCTTTTAACAACGTAGATTGTTTCAAAGCAGCTTCACAGAGATAAGCGTATAATTTATGGTAACAGAGATTGTTTTGGCTTTATAGCAGAGTTAAGTTATTTTCCATCTAAAGTTAGTTTTGATTGATTTGCTTCCGTCGCAACGATCATTTGTTATTAAATTAGGGGCCGCTAAGACGACACCATTCCCTCTACACAGACTTTAAACGCGAACCTGTGAGAAACGCTGATGGCGTTCACATGCGCATTAAGAGTGGGTTCTATAGTTATGTGCATTTGAAAATACGCAGGTTTGGAATTCCCTACAAGCCAAGCCTAAACAAAGTACTTGTCTTTCCTTATAAATTTTGATAAAGAATTTTATTTTATTTTGTTGCTTTGGGGTAGGAACGCGAAACGAATTTCCCGACAATGCCTTATCTGTAGAGTGGTAGAGGGATCCTCCATAGGGAGAGACTAGTTGGCACTTCAGCACTGCGTTGTCATCAGGTCCAGGCGAAGGTCCTTTGTCAGATCTGGATACGGCCTGGATCCGGCAGGCTGCAGGAAAACCTCGGGATAAACACAGACACTAAAATTAGCGTAGATGCCATTCTTCTCATGATGTAACGAGTACATCAGGATTTATGGGAAGTGTTCCCGGTTCCGGCTGACCTAATCTATGCCGCCTAACATTAAATTATAGAAGTCTATAATGTATTATGTGAATGCTAGGTCAAAGAGATGTGTCTTTAATCTGGCTTTGAACTGACAGAGTGTGTCTGCTTCCCGGACAATGGTAGAGGAAGACTGTTCCAGAGTTTTGGTGCTAAATAGGAGAAGGATCTACCACCAGCAGTCGATTTTGATATTCTAGGTATTATCAACTGGCCGGAATTTTGAGATCGCAATAGACGTGAAGGACTATAATGCGTTAAGAGCTCGCTCAAGTACTGCGGAGCTAAACCATTTAGTGCTTTGTAAGTAATCAGCAATATTTTAAAATTTATGCGATGTTTAATAGGGAGCCAATGCAGTTTTGACAGAACCGGGCTAATATGGTCATACTTCCTGGTTCTGGTAAGAACTCGAGCTGCTGCGTTTTGAACCAGCTGTAGTTTGTTTATTAAACATGCAGGGCAACCACCCAGTAGAGCATTACAATAATCTAGCCTTGAGGTCATGAACGCATGAACTAATTGTTCCGCATTTGTCAATAAGAGCATATGGCGTAATTTAGATATATTTTTAAGATGGAAAAATGCAGTTTTACAGATACTAGACACGTGACTTTCAAATGAAAGATTGGTATCAAAGAGCACACCCAGGTTCCTAACCGACGACGGAGACTTAACAGAGCAGCCATCAAGTGTTAGACAGTATTCTAGGTTATTACGTGAGGAAGTTTTTTGTCCAATAATTAGAAACTCTGTTTTTTCAGAATTTAGAAGTAGGAAATTACGAGTCATCCAATTTTTTATATCTGCTATGCATTCCGTTAATTTTATGAATTGATAAGTTTCGTTAGGTTTTGAAGAAATATACAGCTGAGAATCGTCAGCATAACAGTGAAAGCTAATTCCATGTTTCCTAATGATATCTCCTAATGGTAGCATGTACAGAGTGAACAGCAGCGGTCCTAGTACTGAGCCTTGTGGTACGCCATACTGAACTTGTGATCGATGAGACATCTCATCATTTACTGCTACAAACTGATAACGGTCAGATAAGTATGATTTAAACCATGCTAGTGCATTTCCCGTAATGCCAACATAATGTTCTAATCTATTTAAAAGAACGTTGTGGTCAATGGTGTCAAATGCAGCACTAAGATCGAGTAACACTAATAGCGAGATACAACCACGATCGGATGATAAGAGCAAATCATTTGTGACTCTAACGAGAGCTGTCTCGGCACTATGGTACGGTCTAAATCCTGACTGGAAATCCTCGCAGATATCATTTCTTTCAAGAAAGGAACACAGTTGTGAGGATACTGCCTTTTCTAATATCTTTGACAGAAAAGGTAGATTCGAGATCGGCCTATAATTGACTAATTCTGTAGGATCAAGTTGCGTTTTTTTAACAAGCGGTTTAATCATAGCCAGCTTAAAGGTTTTTGGTACGTATCCTAGAGACAAAGATGAATTAATGATATTAAGAAGAGGATCTAGGACCTCTGGAAGCATCTCTTTCAGTAGCTTAGTTGGTATAGGGTCTAACATACATGTTGTCGATTTAGATGATTTAATGAGTTTAGTAAATTCTTCCTCTCCTATAGCAACGAATGAATCAAATTTTTCCTCAGGGAGACTACAATGCACTGCCTGATGTGATACTGTAGTAGACGGTTGCATAGTTATAATTTTGTCCCTGATATTATCAATCTTATAAGTGAAGAAGTTCATAAAATCATTACTGCTGTGTTGCTTGGAAACTTCTGGGCTTGAAGCTTTATTTTTCGTTAGTTTAGCCACCGTTTCAAATAAATACCTAGGATTATGTTTATTTTCTTCTAATAGGGTTGAAAAATAAGCAGATCTAGCAGCTTTTAAAGCCTCTCTGTAAGTAATTGAGCTCTCCTTCCATGAAATGCGAAATACCTCTAGTTTTGTTTTCTTCCAGTTGCGCTCCATTTTTCTGGCTGCTCTCTTAAGGGCCTGAGTGTGCTCGTTGTACCACGGCGTTGGACTATTTTCTTTAATCTTCTTTAAGCGCAACGGAGCAACTGTGTCTAAAGTGCTGGAAAAGAGAGAGTTAAAAGTTTCTGTTGCAATATCGAGTTCTTCTAAGCTATCTGGGATGCTGAGATGATGAAACTGATCAGGAAGATTATTAATAAAGCAATCTTTGGTAGCAGAAGTGATAGATCTAACATATTTGAAACACGGAGTCGGCTTTGCAGCCTTGGCTAAGTGCAAATTACACGAGACTAGATAATGATCTGAGATGTCATCGCTCTGCTGCAGAATTTCAACGGCATCAACATCTATTCCATGTGATAATATTAGATCTAGAGTATGATTACGACGATGAGTAGGTCCTGACACGTGTTGTCTAACTCCAATTGAATTTACAATGTCTTTAAATGCCAATCCCAATGCATCTTTTTCATTATCGATGTGTATATTAAAATCACCAACAATTAGTACTTTATCTGCAGTCAATATTAATTCTGATAGAAAGTCCGCAAATTCTTTGATAAAGTCTTTATGGTGCCCTGGTGGCCTGTATACAGTAGCCAGCACAAATCTCAAACGTGATTTATCGTTTACACTATATATTTTTACATTAAGCACCAATGCTTCAAAAGAATTATATTTGAAACTTGATTTCTTAGTGGTTTTGAAACTATTACTATAAATTACAGCAACACCACCCCCTTTGCGTTTCAGACGAGGTTCATGTTTATAACAGTAATCTTGCGGGGTTGATTCATTTAAAGTAATGTAATCGTTTGGTTTTAGCCAGGTTTCTGTCAAACACAGCACATCTAGGTTATTATCTGAAATCATATCATTAACAATGAGTGCTTTTGAAGTAAGCGATCGAATATTCAGCAACCCAAGCTTTAGCATTTGCTCATCTGTATTATAGCTGTTTTTTATTTGTTGAACATCAATTAAATTTTTAACCTTAGATGGGTTAAAACGTTTTTTGGATTTCCAAATTCGGGGAACAGACACAGTCTCTATATGATGATAGCTAGGTGAAAGAGGCTCTATGTGATGGGATTTATCTGACCTTGGTGACGCGAGGCCGCTAGCAGACGGTCGGTTTAGCCAGTCTGTCTGCTTCCTGACCTGAGCCCCAGATTTTCATGTTTGAGCTCTAAGACTATGAGCCATATTACTAGAGAGAAGAGCAGCACCATCCCAGGAGGGATGAATACCATCTCTTTTCAACAGGTCAGGTTTGCCCCAAAAACTTTTCCAATTGTCTATGAATTCTATATTATGTTGCGGACACCACCGAGACAGCCAACCGTTAAGCGAACACAATCTACTAACTATCTCATCACTCCTGCGAACAGGAAGGGGGGGCCATACTTACTGTATTTTCTTACTTTCTTTTTTTTTTTTTTTTTTTTTTTTAAAGGTTTGCCCCAAAAACTTTTCCAATTGTCTATGAATTCTATATTATGTTGCGGACACCACCGAGACAGCCAACCGTTAAGCGAACACAATCTACTAACTATCTCATCACTCCTGCGAATAGGAAGGGGGCCATACTTACTGTATTTTCTTACGTATTTCCTTACTGTAAATTGACATTGTCTTGTCTGATCACCAACCAGAGGCTCGTGGAGACAAGAAGGAAACGGCGTTTTTGTGGCTGTGGATGTTCTGAATGTGGTTTGCTACAGAGCTCCACTTGGCCACTACCTCCTCCTCAGATGTTGATATGGTCGCAGACCAATAAAGGTGATTGACCACACTCTTTCTCCACAGCCCCACGTCCTGCAGCCCCTTACCCTTACTAAGGGCATCCATTTTTTTACCAAGCCCTGAACACAAAGAATAATAAAAACAATTACTGTAATCAGTGTTTCCCGCTGCACTTTATAGACCAAGGTGGTGGACTAACATTCAGTATAGGCTATATGATAAAAATAAGTTTATGTGATATATTAACCTTTTTGGGGTATCTTTGGGGCACTTTGTGCAATCTTCCCGTATAATTGTCTACCACTTTAACTGAAAAATTTTCTGTTAGAAATACTGGTACTGTTTTCGTTCTATTCAAAATACTAACCTTTTCCCATATGCCAAGGGTCGAAGAAGTGTCTAATGTCCTTTTTTTGCTCCCTCATAAGCTTCTGTACCCCTGTGTGACGGTCAGTCACCAAAGACTGGACCACAACACCTCTTTCCTCAAGAAGAAACAGGCTTCTTTCAAATTTCTCCTTCTCCATTCGTTGGCTGTTTCCAACTTCATTGCTCTGCAAACACAAACAAATACTTAGATCAATGCACAGTATATAGTAATTCACATAACAAAATGTATTCATTGTGTAGTTGTTTACCTGGACTAGTTGGATGTCTATGACCCTATTGGCTTTGAGGTCCATCATGGTGTAGCTGCCATATTTTGCTGAATGTCCTACAATTGTGTTATTTGCACAAAGCCAACGTCAACAAAGCCTGACAGCAGTCTAATATATGTATATATATATATATATATATATATATATATATATATATATATATATATATATATATATATATATGTGTGTGTGTGTGTATGTATGTATATATATATATATATATATATATATATATATATATATATATAAAATTAATGAGTTATTTATTACCAGGTGAATCAGCTCTCATGTCCCCACCAAGAGTCACAGCCCCATCAGCAATGGCATTTTCAATAGCGTCATCCTGCTCAATCTTCCACTGCCAGTTTATGGTTAGGATAAGGAGTTTGGCCTGATGCTTGTGGAAGCACGGCTCAGAGATCCCCTGGATTTTGAAGGCATCCAAGAACTAAAAGAAAAAAAAAATACATCTTCATATAATAATCTGAGGGGTGACGTGAAAATATGACAGCGCTATGTTATTATCTCTCACCTTCGATATCTGGCAAAACGATGAGCCAGTGAACAGAACAGCTGCACAGAGCTGTAGGTTTCCCTCTGGTATATTGTTTACCATTGGCTGGCTCGACCAATTACTGGAGTACTCACAGTAAGCACAGTGCTGTTTGACACGGAGAAGTGTCCCAATGGTTGTTTGTGAAACAACCAAACTCCAGGTACAGACAGGGCATCTTCTAAAAAGCTCCAGCAGTTTATCTTCATAAACAATGTACTTAGTCACTTTGTGGGGCAATACTTCATTGGAGACTCTATGTAAAAGAAAAAAAAAAGTTAAAACAAATTTAAATAAACGCATAAATATTCATAATTTGGTTATGTAATGTGTATGTATCAGAAATAACTTAATGACAATCAATCAAAAGTATTTAAAAACAAGTAATAGCTAAATTAGAACATTCAAATATAGCCTAACTGAAAAACCTAACGGGACTGAACGCATTACCTTGTACAGTTCATGGAGCTCTCACTTCCATCTTGATGGTAGCTGGAGTCATCAGTGGACACCTCACATCTTTTCCTCTTTATTGGTGTAGAGCAGGGGTGTCAAACTCAGTTCCTGGAGGGCCACAGCCCTGCAGAGTTTAGCTTCAACCCTAATTAAACACACCTGATCAGCTAATCAAGTCCTTCAGGCTTATTTGAAAACTGCAGGTGTGTGTGTGTTGAAGCAGGGTTGGAACAAAATTGCAATTTTATGCAATTTTTTTTTTTCATTTTATGCAAATCCACAGCCTTTTCTCTACAGATCAAGCATTATAATGTGAATATCATATTGGAGAGAGTTTTACCGTGCTTGTATGCTGCTGTAACCGGACGAGGCGTGCGCGCTGTTTGAATACTGAATGGAGAATGATTGACAGCCGCAGAGGAGGGAAAACGAGTTTTCGTAAACTTTAATGATGTAAATAGACTTCTGTCCCTCACATTAAGCTATGAAATAGGCTTCAGATGAATTTGTCACCCAAACTGACGTGAAAAAAGCGAGAGGCGCCGAAAAGCGTGCTGTTTGCATCCCTGTACTTGGAAAGGAAGGAAAAATGCATCTCTTTGTAACTAGTTACTAGTCGAGTTGTAACTCGACTGTGGTTGAAGGCATTATCCTGTGAAAGAAGAGGAGTGTTTTGGATGTGACATCGCAGTGCAGAGCTTGTTTATATCTGTAACAGAGTTTCCATCCGCCGAGGTTGTCGTCTGGGCCCACACGCTGCTTTAATGTTTGAGGTTTGTGAATGCAGTGCTGGTTATTTTCATCACTTGTGCAGTTGAGTGTTGTTGCAGTGCATGCACGAGTGGAGGGAGGTTGCAGACTGTGTGGTATCCAAACGAACAGAGCTTTGACGTTACTGAACCCATACTGACTCGCTCTGCCTACCAGTCTATGCTGAAGTCCCGCTGAGCCAGTGAACCGAGCGACATCTCTGCTGCTGCATCCAGCCCTGTATCCAAGAAGAGAGTGAGCATATTGAATCCATACTAATCCACTCTGTTTACCAGTCTATGCTGAAGTCAAGCTGAGCCAGTGAACCGAGCCACATCTCCGCTGCTGCATCCAGCCCTGTATCCAAGAAGAAAGAGTGAGCATATTGAATCCATACTAATCCACTCTGTTTACCAGTTTATGCTGAAGTCCCGCTGAGCCAGTGAACCGAGCCACACCTCCGCTGCTGCATCCAGTCCTGTATTCAGGAAGAAAGAGTGAGCATACTGAATCCATACTAATCCACTCTGTTTACCAGTCTATGCTGAAGTCCCGCTGAGACAGTGAACCGAGCCACATCTCCGCTGCTGCATCCAGTCCTGTATCCAGGAAGGAAGAGTGAGCATATTGAATCCATACGGACCCGCTCTGCCTACCAGTCTATGCTGAAGTCCCGCTGAGCCAGTGAACCGAGCCACATCTCCGCTGCTGCATCCAGTCCTGTATCCAGGAAGGAAGAGTGAGCATATTGAATCCATACGGACCCGCTCTGCCTACCAGTCTATGCTGAAGTCCCGCTGAGCCAGTGAACCGAGCCACATCTCCGCTGCTGCATCTAGTCCTGTATTCAGGAAGAAAGAGTGAGCATACTGAATCCATACTAATCCACTCTGTTTACCAGTTTATGCTGAAGTCCCGCTGAGCCAATGAACCAAGCCACATCTCCGCTGCTGCATCCAGTCCTGTATTCAGGAAGAAAGAGTGAGCATATTGAATCCATACTAATCCACTCTGTTTACCAGTTTATGCTGAAGTCCCGCTGAGCCAGTGAACCGAGCCACATCTCCGCTGCTGCATCCAGTCCATGCTGAAGTCCCGCTGAGCCAGTGAACCGAGCCACATCTCCGCTGCTGCATCTAGTCCTGTATTCAGGAAGAAAGAGTGAGCATACTGAATCCATACTAATCCACTCTGTTTACCAGTCTATGCTGAAGTCCCGCTGAGCCAATGAACCAAGCCACATCTCCGCTGCTGCATCCAGTCCTGTATTCAGGAAGAAAGAGTGAGCATATTGAATCCATACTAATCCACTCTGTTTACCAGTTTATGCTGAAGTCCCGCTGAGCCAGTGAACCGAGCCACATCTCCGCTGCTGCATCCAGTCCTGTATTCAGGAAGAAAGAGTGAGCATATTGAATCCATACTGACCCGCTCTGCCTACCAGTCTATGCTGAAGTCCCGCTGAGCCAGTGAACCGAGCCACATCTCCGCTGCTGCATTCAGTCCTGTATCCAAGAAGAAAGAGTGAGCATATTGAATCCATACTAATCCACTCTGTTTACCAGTCTATGCTGAAGTCTCGCTGATCCAGCGACTCGAGCCTAATCCTCACGGCTGTTGTCCAGTCCTGTGTTCAGGAAGAAAGAGTGAGCATTCTGAATCCATACTGACCCGCCCTGCTCACCAGACTATGCTGAAGTCTCGCTGGTCTAACGACTTGAGTAACGTTAATAACGCGTAACAAATAACGCATTAAAAGTTTTCTGTTTTCAGTTAAAAACGGTGTCATGTAGCTGACCCCTAAGTTAATAATGATTTTTACAATGGAAATGAATCAATTAAAAACTTACTTAAATGACTTTCTTCTAGAGCTGCTGTACAGCCAAAACAATCTTTGTTGCATTAAAGGGTCATGAAACCCTAAACCAAATTTTCTGAGATTTTAACAGAGGTATGTGTGTTGAACACCATCGAAGACAATGTTAGCATCTTTTAGATTTAATAGCAGGAGAAAAATGGTTAAATGCTATTTTTTTCCCGCTATTTTCGGGTTTAAAATCTTCATCATGTCCACGTCACAGCGCACTGTAGTACTTTGATGACTCATTGGTGTCTCATAATTATTTATGAGACTGAGTTTTCTTATCCAATGAGAAGACACTGTCTCTTAATTATTCATGACACCACGTGGATCTTTCCAATGACAGACATGTCAAAATGTGATATTGTGTAGTAGATGAGAGAGGCAATCATGGGACGCAAGTTTTTGTTTTCGTGGTGCAAAAGTTCCAGTGCGTTGCATATCTTTCCCTGCGATGCTGCCAGGGCTAGACTCGCTGTGGGCAGTTGGTTGGCCATCAACCACAGACACATCTAACTGTGTGTGTGTAGCAAGCATTTTCTCGAGAGAGCTTTGAGAACTGGAGAATGGTGGACTTCGGCCTTGTTCACCAATGCAGGTTGCGACTTGCGAGTGATGTTTCATGACCCTTTAATTTCCAATTATCACTGTAAAGCTGCTTTGAAACAATCTGTATTGTAAAAAGCGCTATATAAATGAAGGTGACTTGACTTGACTGCATGTTGATGGAATTTGATACGTTGTGATTTTCCTCAGAGTTAAAAGCAGGCTTAAGCAAGTTTGTTGCACGTTGACTAAAAAATACTGCTGAATAGACAAAAAAATACTGCATTATCCCGGAAAAACTGAACAGTAGCTTGCCATTATTATTTTTCTCATCAAATTTACAGTATTCAACTGTATTTACAAAGAACGGTAAATTACTGTACAAAATTACTGTATGTGGCCATTAGGGCCGGACTGAAGCTGGTGCCCGGGCATGGCAGGGCCCTGTTCCGCCCTGGAATGGGGTCCGAACAGTTGCCCATGTATCAAACATGCTTACATGTAATATGAACATAAAGCATGTAACATGTAACATGTAATATGAAACTCGGTACACATATACTGTAGATCTCATCGGGCCAAAAAACTTCGTTGCTCTCAATTTTAAAACTTGCCGTCTCATCTTTGGACCCTGCATTCCTGAACACATTTCTTTCCTATGAAATTTATGTCACGAACATAACAAAACAATTCTCATTTGTAAGTTAATTTGAACTCTCCCGCCATCTATAGCTTTAAAATAAATCACAAGTATTTGCTAGGTCACATGACCATAAATTATAAAATTACTTCCTTGAAGTGACTATGGCATGTACCCTTCACTTACGGCCTTGTGGAAGGGCCCTTCGTGAAGGGATCCAGTTGTTCACTTTCATTTGGAACACCCCTACAAAAAGCGTTCCCTTCCCGAAGTGCCCTTCAAGGGTGTAAAAATTGCATTTGGAATTTGCCACAAATCTTTCTACTTAACCATCGGCCTTCTGCATCCACCATGTTTTTAGTTTTTTTAATGCTTTTTATTAATGTTTGTAGTTCTGATCGAATCCTCATCCATCCAATGTGCAATGGGTTGTTGGCAATGTTAGCCGTTTGAGTGTGCAAAGATCTGCTCTTCAAATTCTAACTGGAAACCATCCGGGTATCTTTGGAATACTAATTTCAACATATTACGATCTGGGACAAACTAATACTATTTAGGATAGATAGTATGCAAATTGGGACGCAGCATAAGACTTTGAATTCATATATATTTTCACAATTTTGTGTTCATAGGTGAATGTAAATCATTCAAAGAGATATATATGCGATGCCTCAGAGACAACCGTTTTGACAACTCGTGCTGTCGAATAGAGTCAAAGGAGTATCTGGAGTGCAGGATGGACAGGTGAGTTTTTCCTGACATGATTTAACCTGAAGTTGAAAATTTCAGGTCAAATACATTAGGAACTAATTGTAAACATTTTATTTACTTTACAGACAGTTAATGGCAAAGGAACCCCTTGAAAAACTTGGCTTTAAGGACTTAGAGGATTCGACGGAAGAAAATGAAACAAAATATAATTTGGCCTGATGTTCACATTTTGTTGATTCGTTTTATTTTATGTCTCTCTCCATATCACTTGGAAATCTGGTATATGTTTTGTGCATGTTAACAAGCATCTGTAAAAAAAATGCTACTTGTCAGACACCAAAAGATTTGGTTTTGTAGAATGATCTGTTAAAAAGGTTTTAATCATTTGAAGTTTGTTCTTATTACTGGAGCTTTACATATTTATCTGGAATAAAGAGTATGCTTAGTTTTCATCACTGCTATGAACAGCCTTTATCATATATAATACATCTTATGTAAATAATAGACTTCATTGAAATCTTGTCAACTTTGCATTTAAAAGAATTCACTTTTTTGGTTTAAATAAATGTAGTCTGAACAACACATGTGAAATGTAGCACAAATATTTACAACACAAAAATATGCAAATATATGAATGTTTGAGGGTCAATGCATGACATGCATATTTTTGTGTCCAGGTGCATTATTTCCTTTTAAAGTAATTTGATAAATTTATGACATGTATTACTTTATAAGACCTAGTTTGTTTGAATACATTTTCAGTACTTTCAAATAATAAATATTATTTTATGTTTTGGTATCTTAAATCCCAAAAATGTCAGGTGGTGCAACTGTTGGCACAAATGAACAGACTAAGAAAACTACTAATTATAAAATGGTGTTTTTATAATAAGAAATTCTACATAAAATACTATGCCATCATTTTATGTTTGAAACCTTTCATCTAAACAAATGTATAAATATCAGTAGTTTTAAAACTGTTGAGATAATTGATTTGTAATCTTCCATGTGAGCCACACGAATCTGTAAACACCCCCATCACCTTCATAAACAAGGAATCAAGCTTCATCATTCCTCTGCTTTTCATCAAGTTTGGAAAATAAATCTTGCTGTAAGCCTTGAGTTTACCTCTGAAGAAGAGTTTACCTTGAGTTTACCTCAGAAGAAGAGTTTTTTTTTTTTTTTTGCGCGGCTTGATCCAGCGGAGGATATCATCAGTAAGTAATTTATTCAAGTTATCGTGCTATTGTTACATAAACTTTTACACATTTTACTAGTTGAACTATAGGGAATGTGAAGGTACTTCACACAGTGTTGCATTATGGGACGTGGTCGATCTCTGTTTACGTTTTCGCCGGCCGTTGCTATGACATTTAATTGTGGGTGTGTTTGGCTAAAAGGAGGTAAAATTGAAGAAGAACGGAAGAAATGGAGAAGTTGAAAGAAAAAGAGAAGGGACCCTACCGGGAGAAACAAATTACCACTGCCAAAAAACGTTATTTGGACAAACTGTCCGTGATAAACAACGTTGATCGATTGCTCCTGTCTGCCTCGCTGCCTGCTGTGAGTTTGTTTGCTTCGGTGCTGTAAGCTCCGTCTTAGCCTCGTATTTCTTTGTTTTGAACCATCATTTACTATCATTTCTATTTGTTTATACTACTAAATACAGCTTACCCAACATCTCAGATTAACCTGACATCGCTAGCTTCCATTATTATTAGCACAACACGATAGCAATTCACTAGCCAGTAAACGCACCACCTGTGCGCTCATTTATTTATTTATTTTATCTCGCGTGCCTGCGCCTTTGAGTTCGTAAATGAGTTCACACGCAGGAGTGATGAGATAGTTAGTAGATTGTGTTCACTGAATCGCTGGCTGTCTAAGTGTTGTCTGTGTAATAATTTAGAATTCATAGACAATTGGAAAAGTTTTTGGGGCAAACCTGACCTGTTGAAAAGAGATGGTATTCATCCGTCCTGGGATGGTGCTGCTCTTCTCTCTTGTAATTTGGCTCATAGTCTTAGAGATAAAAAATGACAAATTGGGCACCAGGTCAGGAAGCAGACAGACTGGCTTAACCGACCGTCTGCTAGCGGCCTCGCGTCACCAAGGCCAGATAAATCCCATCACATAGAGCCTCTTTCACCTAGATATCATCATATAGAGACTGTGTCTGTTCCCCGAATTTGGAAATCCAAAAAAAGTACAAACCCATCTAAGGTTAAAAATGTAATTGATGTTCAACAAATAAAAAACAGATATAATACAGATGAGCAAATGCTAAAGCTTGGGTTGCTGAATATTCAATCCCTTACTCCAAAAGCACTCATTGTTAATGATATGATTTCAGATAATAACCTAGATGTGCTGTGTTTGACAGAAACCTGGCTAAAACCAAACGATTACATTACTTTAAATGAGACCACCCCGCAAGATTACTGTTATAAACATGAACCTCGTCTGAAAGGCAAAGGGGGAGGTGTTGCTGTAATTTATAGTAATATTTTCAAAACCACTAAGAAATCAAGTTTTAAATATACTTCTTTTGAAGTGTTGGTGCTTAATGTAAAAATATATAGTGTAAACGATAAATCACGTTTGAGATTTGTGCTGGCTACTGTATACAGGCCACCAGGGCACCATAAAGATTTTATCAAAGAATTTGCGGACTTTCTATTAGAATTAATATTGACTGCAGATAAAGTACTAATTGTTGGTGATTTTAATATACACATAGATAATGAAAAAGATACATTGGGATTGGCATTTAAAGATATTTTAAACTCTATTGGAGTTAGACAACACGTGTCAGGACCTACTCATTGTCGTAATCATACTCCAGGTCTAATATTATCACATGGAATAGATGTTGATGCCGTTGAAATTCTGCAGCAGAGCGATGACATCGCAGATGATTATCTAGTCTCATGTAAATTACATTTAGCCAAGGCTGCAAATCGACTCTGTGTTATAAATATGTTAGACCTACCATTCTGCCACTAAAGATTGCTTTATCAATAATCTTCCTAATCAGTTTCATCATCTCAGCATCCTGGATAGCTTAGAAGAACTCGATATTGCAACAGAAACTTTTAACTCTCTCTTTTCCAGCACTTTAGACACAGCTGCTCCGTTGCGCTTAAAGAAGATTGAAGAAAATAGTCCAACGCCGTGGTACAACGAGCACACTCGGGCCCTTAAGAGAGCAGCCAGAAAAATGGAGCGCAACTGGAAGAAAAATCTTTCCAGTGAAATAATAAAGAGACATATTACACTGGTCAGCGGAGGAGTGAACAATGGCCTTAGTAGGTTTAAGAAGATTGTCAACAGTCTTGAATAAAGATTTAGAATTAGTTGCAGCATTCCCACTGATGCTTGAGTAATATTGTTTACGTGCAATATTTAAAGCAGAGTGGTAAGCAGACTGTTGTTGAGTATAAAGAAGCCTATGTACCGTCAGGTTCGATTTCTTGTACTGCCGTTCTAATTGCATTCCAGCAGCTTTCATTAAACGCAACTCTGGGGTATACCATGGACAGGGTTTCCTAAATGTAACAACCCGTTCTCGCACAGGAGCAAACTCATCCAAAAGTGCAGATAGCATGGAATTATAGTGCTCCATGGAGTTAGTGATGGGAAGCCCAAGGAGAGAAGTAGAAAAGACAGAGAAGTCAATGTGCTTGATGTTACGAAATTGTATAGTGCGTTTAGAAATGGCTCGTGAAGACATGACATTCATATCAAAAGTAATAAGTCTATGATCACTTATACTCATATCTATAGCATCCAGAGATTGAATGTCAACACCAGCAGAGCAAACTACATCCAGTATGTGGCCCAACCTATGGGTTAGAAAAGTAACATGCTGTGTAAAGTCAAAACCATCCAAAATGTCCAAAAAAGTAACAGTATTAACACAATTGGGATTATCAATATGAAAATCGACATCGCCAGTCAACATCAAAGCAGGACAGAGTGGACTAAGAAGTGTCAACAACTCAGTAAACTCAGAGAAAAATACAGGATTAGGTTTTGGTGGACGGTAAATGAGCAGCACAAGAACAGGCGAAACACCATTGATTTTGAAAACCAGACATTCAAATGATGAAACACTAGGTGCATCAATAATATTAACTGATACATTAGGACCAAATACATTAGGCCAGGCCACCACCTTTACCAAAAGCTCGAGGCACGTCGATATATTTATATCCAGATGGTGCACACATATTCAGATTAAAATAGTCATTTTCTTTGTGCCATGTTTCACTGAGATACAGAATGTCTATTTTTCTATCTAAAATAGTGTCAGTGATAAGTGCCGTTTTATTGTTTATTGACCTTGTGTTTAAATGAGCAATTCGCATACTGCTGCAGAACAAGTTCGCCACAATCTTTTGTGAAAGAACCTCTGGATAGCGTAGATTTCCATGACAGATTTCTCGGGGAACAGAGGTACGGCGCAGCGTGCGCCTACAGTTCGACCAAAACACAACTCCATCACCGGTTACTGATGTAATAAAGACGGCGATAATCCAGGTGATTAGGTGAAGTCGCATGATGACATTCAAAGTTATACAGCCATTTCACGAAGAGCTTGGTGCATATATACAGTATATATGTGTGTGTGTGTGTGTGTGTGTGTGTGTGTGTGTGTGTGTGTGTGTGTGTGTGTGTGTGTGTGTGTGTATGTATGTATGTATGTATGTATGTATATATATATATATATATATATATATATATGTATGAAGAGTTCAGATGCAAAAGCCTCTAAGTG